>NC_143569.1:25477000-25785500 GCF_054136105.1 Typopeltis vanoorti | reverse complement strand
AGACTCGTAGAGGGTTCTTTGTTTCAAGGACAAACGCCACAAGAGACAGACTGATGTTGTACATTTAAGTAACAAATGAGTACATTTTTGCAATAAGCTTTGGCTTTAAGTCACACTTAGCAAAACATAAACACCCATTAGATTCATCTCGTCTTATACGTATGAGTAAACAGATGTAATCCGGGTGGAAAAATTATAATGTTAGTGAAAGCTTTTCTAAAAATTAGTCATCTCAATTTGAGTTTAAATCTGATCGACTATTTTTAGGAAAGCTATTCGAATGGTACAAAATTTTCTTTCTACAAAGATAGAAATAATTTTGGGTAATGTTTGGGGAGTAACACTCCTGAACTTCCGAGAGGGGGGGGATCGTTTGTTCGAGGTTGGTGGGAATTTCTTCTTGACATTTTGCTCTTCATATTCTTTGTGAATATTCACAAAGACTAGGCTGTCATGAGATCTACTTCACCCTATTGTTATTGACCAGGACATCGTTGTCAAGGGTTAACCATTCAGCTTTTGCGATAAGAAGTTTCTAAATCGAGAGTATCAAAGCCGTTTACGAGAAGAGCAGTCAGACAAGAACGTAAAAATTTACAACTTACAAGTCATTCAGGGATTGTAGGAACAAATGCAGCAACGGGAGACTCTCTTAATATTATAAATAACAATAAATAAACAGAGTCTACAAGCCATAAGTCAAAAACGTCTCTGGATTCATTGCCCGTGATAATTAACATAATCAAACATGAACGCTACTGACAGATTCACTTTAAGATTTTTCTGATTCATTTGATAAAAATATTACATCACGACAATTGTACTTCTTTTGTCGTAAGCTAGAATTTAACCTTAAACCTAATTAACCATTAAATTCTATCATGTTATCCACAGTGAGCAATTACAAACTAATTATTTCTTTATTGTAATTAATGGTTTAATTTAATTAATGGTTAATTAGCAATTTTGAAATGATTTATTATTTTGTGTAATTCGTATTATTTATGTATCGATTTTTGAACTGTTCTGCCATTGTATTGATTATATGCGCTCTATATAGGCTACTTTTATTAATGAATTAAACTGGATATATTAAGATTTCCCAGTAGACTGATTTGTTTTTATAAGAGGAAAGATTTCGATCTTATGTCCCTTTTGTATTCGATTCCTGCCTGCCAGTTGATCGAAAGGATAGTATTTCGATTTTCAGCTTATAGGCTGCGGATTGGAATCCCATCTGTAAAACGTATTTTGAAGGTCTGTTTATATTAGGAAGATGATTTCTACCGCTTGGATTTTCGAGGACTTCAAGTGGCTTTAAAAACATAACCATGTTGGGCTCTAGAAAAATTTTGTTTTCACTGTTATAACCAGTTAGTTGAGCCACGGTATTAATGTGCTATATTTACAACTGTTTGCAAGGTAGGACTGTCATACCTGCATATTTTTATCAAGTTTCGTATCCGCAGTAGAAAAGAAAATATTTTAATTCTCCCAGTGCATTTATTACTCTATCCACTCTTGATTCTTTCCACGTTTTCGTGTTTATGTATCTCGCTTTAATATCTGTATAACCTGTTCGTTTTACAGATCTCACTTGTCAGTTGTTGCTGAAATCGATGGGTTAATTAGTTTCTTTGCGATAGCGATGATTTTTCACTAGTTATCAAAATGTTAACTAATATTAAGACCTTTCTAAATGCAGTTGATCATAATGTTAGATCCATTATTTTCCTCATGAGGGTCTTATTATGAATCACAGGATTGCGTGAGTAGAGAAACATAACATCATTCAGATTATTCTCTTGATACTTGAAAAAAATAAAACGAAGTATACGTTAAAAATAGCCAGTAGTTCCTAATAATAACAGGAATACGTATTGCTTTTTCACCACCTGACCACTATAGCTGCTCCCGAGATCGATCATCATTACTTTCCCGAACGAGTTACGGTGGACGAAGGATCCCGGACCAAACTCATATGTAGCGTTCACAAGGGCGATCCGCCAATTCGTTTTCGCTGGATCAAGAATAACCTGCCGTTCTCTGGCCACGGAGAAGTAAGCGTCCAGATGTTGGAAGACTCATCGATCATCATGTTCCGTAAAGTCACCTCTAACGATCGGGGTCAGTACACCTGCGTTGCTTCGAACACGGCGACCTCGACAAATATGACGACACATCTAATTGTGAACGGTAAGTGAACAAGAAAGTTGATAGATTAGTTCATGTGCTGTATCTCAATTTCTCACCTTCTGTGCGTCAAACTAAATATTTATACACTAATTGGTAGGCAAACACAATCACAGTTCAGCGGGTGTTGCATGTCATCGTTCGCTGATTCAACTCCTACGTAATGCTCTTTTGTTATTCGCATCTTTCCGATTTCATAAAAATGTTTCTATGCACAGCTTTTGCATTAGTGTTTAATACGATTTTTTTTTTATATTTATCTGCCACTGATCTGTCTCGCTTTTTTTTTCTTTGTTTGCCAACTAAAATTGATCCTTCAAAATCTAAAATAATAACCATTTAATTTTGTGAGACTTCCTTTCCCATTTATAATATCTGCAATATTCTCAAATTTTTGCCGGATTATGTACGCACGAAAAATATTTTGTACTCAAGTTTTCAGTCTTAATGTATGTAATAGCCTGTGCTCACGACAGTCACAAACTCTTAATTTGATATACCCAAAGTTGGTGACACAACTTTGTTAAGATCTTGTACGTTGCATATTAAATATTTCTATAAGAGCAGTTTAAATGCTTACCATTTTAGCTACTTAAATAATGCATATACATGCAGTTTATAAACAAATTATGTCATGGAATAGGAAATTCTATGCCTTTTAAATCCGCTTAGTTGCAAAATTCCATCATAGTTTTCCAGAGTTCAAGTAACTGTACTTGAACTTGTTGGAGCCTGCCTCAGTTCGTTCACAAGGCTAAAAGTAACTAATTAGTGTGTATTAAGTTGCAATGGGTTAGAGTAATATTGAAGTAAAGACAATGTAAAAAAAATCACTAAACAAAATAAGTGGCAAGTACGATTTATCATATAATTTGTTTCCAAGAATCGGCTGTAAATTAATCTGAAAATAAGATTTTATTCGTGCAGTCGCTAGGCTTGTGCGGTCAGAGTTTAGAAAGACCATTGCAAGTAAAAAATAGAAAAGGCCAATTTTAATTCAGATATTTAAAATAGTTTTCAACAGTAATGATTTTAAAGTTTTATATTCGTATGGTGTGTGTATGTGTGCAGTATACATGTAATTACTGTTGTAGGACAGTATGCAGAATTTTCATTAAACGTACCGTCTATCGGATTTGATTTTTATATTAAGGAAGCTGGCTAAAAATTTAACTTTGTTATTTATCAAAGCGATATCAGTGATCTCCTAACAAAAACTCAAAAATGTTAATGAAATTATCGAAATGACAAAACAAGAAGCCATTTTGATAAAATGATCTTTCAACGGAGCAGGGAGCTGGTTTTCTTGTAAATTATAAAGTTATAAAAATAATTTACAAATGCAATACATTTATTTTAAAATATTCTTAATATACAACGGTGTAGAATACGCAACTGAGTACAAAATCATGTGTTAAGACTTGTTCGAAACGTGTCTTAGCCGTATTAACATGTGGGGGGGGGGGATATAAAAGCGTGGCTTGTTGCGCTCACTTCCACAGTGCATAATTATCACTTCAATTGTAGACTTGTGTCACCTACCACCAATTATTTTGTTAAAAATTGCAGAGCAACATGATATCCCAGAATCCATGGCTTGGAGAGCCATTGGTCGATCAGAAGCTGGACAAACGCAGCAAGTTGTCGCTCAATTGTGTCGTGTATCTCAAAGCGTAATTTTGCGGCTTTGGAATCGCTTTCTGGAGATGGGAAATGTTTGCCGAAGACAAGGTCAAGGTCGCCCATCAACAACAACCCCAACGGACGATCAGTATTTGTCATTACCAGAAGAAATCGAACATTTAACACAACAAAACTTCGAAGCGAACTTGCCACATCAACAGGGAGGCTTGTATCGACACAGACAGTACGAAATCGTCTTCATGCCGTACATTTATATGCTCGCAGACCAATGATTTGCATTCCACTTACTGCAAATCACAAAAGAGTCCGAAGAATTTGGGCACAGGAACACCGCAATTGGATAAATGAGAATTGGGCTCGTGTACTTTTTAGTGACGAGCCCAGGTTCAGTCTACAACCAGATGACTGACGTATCTTGATATAGCATTAAAGTGAAACAAGAAATAATCCACAGTTTGTTCGTGAAAGACCCCAACATCAAGGTGGGAGTTTGATGGTATGGGCTGGAATAAGTATAGATGGCCATACTGATCTCTATTTTATCAGTATGGCCATCATTAAGGAATCAGTAACGATTCCTTAACAGCCCAAAGGTATCGCGATGAGATTTTGGAACCTATAGTTCTTCCATATGCTGCTGCAATCGGCTAAGAATTCATTTTTATGGATGGAAATGCTCGTCTACACCGTGAAAATTTGGTACAAGAGTGGTTTGAAGAAGAAGGTATTGAACGAACGGACTGGCCTGGCTGTTCACCGGATTGTAATCCAATCGAACATGCCTGAGATGCTTCAGGTAGGAGCATTTCTGCTCGACTAGTGCCAAGGTAACAAGTTAAAAATTGGAAATATTTAAATATATATAATATAACAGAAAAGGATGTAGGGAAATATGTATGTCGGGTAAAATATTACAACGGATGAGACAAAACCATCAAAATACCTCGCTAATAAAAGTATGATTCTAGTTTAACGGCATGGCTACAAGTGACAGTTTTTCTTTTTAGGGACATCAGAAGCCTTGTCCACTCATTACCTGCTACTTAAGTTAAGTCTCAGATAATGAGTGGAATTATCCGGGACTTAAGGTTTTGGTGACCACATTTCTGCATTTATCTTTTCGATGTAATTAATTATCTGGTTAAAAAAAGAAAAAATTAAATAGCTCGATAACATAAAAATCAGTATGAAATATAAGTATTAATTCATACTTAATAAGCGTTGTATTTTCTTTAAATAATTACAAAATGAACTGTTGACTTTCTTAAGTTAAGTTTTCTACTTAGAATTAATAATAAAAGAGAAGCATTGGGAGAGTTTTCGATGCGTTTTTAAACAAAAATTCTCAATTTTGACTCAAGTCCAGTATTATCCGATTCTCTTGTTTCATGAACATACATCTATATATTATTCAGGAAAACTTCCATTCGCCCTAATTTCTCTATCATTTTTACTTTTCTTCTTTTCTCTTTGCGTTTCTCATTTTCTAATCTCTCTCCTCTGTCTTTCTCTACCTTGCCGGATCCATCAATTTAATAATATTTTCATTAAATACGTTTGCGATGTGAAACCGCATCATTCTACCTATTCCTTTGCATTTCTATTTCCAAAAACTCGGTACCAACAACTCATAATGAACTGTCTGGCACCGTTAGTATAGTACTCCACCTCGCACCACATAATTTCACACAAAAGCACACGCATACACCTGGCCTGGTTCTAGTTTAATTATCTCCGAAGAATCAGCGTGTAACGTTAAACACAGAAGGTAATTGGAACTTTCCTCATTTCCAAGTAAGTTTATAATTAGTGAATTTATTGCGCTGCAAAGCACTGTAATGGTACAGCAATACTAAGCTTCCCTGTCAAGTGCTACTCTTCCCGGGAATATATAACCAGCGGGCATCAGTTAGTAAAGTATGTCGGAAAATGCGACTTTATTTTTTTTAAAACAAAACACTCAAAACATTCTTTAGTTAGGAGCAACGGCTCTTCTGCTTGGATATAATTTATCCTAACGGAGTTGCTGTACGAAAATATGCAAGTTAAGGTACCTTAGAAAAGCTCATCACGGTATGTGCATATAACTTATGTGCCAATAAATATAACAATTATATTTTATTTCGATCAGCCATTCCTGACTTAAAATAAACAACCGGAAAATACGCTCCATTGCACTAAATGGATTGCATTTAAATGCAATTATCAAGATTTAAATTAAGACAAATCCTGAAACATTAAATGAATTAATATGTTAAATAAATACTTCTGTTTACTTTGTTCATTAATCCCAAATAAAAGGTCCTAAATAAATTATGTTAATTCCTAAATAAACTTGTGTTCATTTATTTAAGAATTAATTCATTTATTGTGGTATTCATTTTGTTTTATAATATGCAAATTATTTCCTTTTACAGAAATAATTATTTTAAATTAACAGTTCAGAGTAATAAATTAAAAATTACCGCAACTACTTAAATGGGTAAAACTTTGATGACAAAATTTTAAAACAAAGCGATAATGATCTTTAGATTTAAATAGAATAATTAACTGCAGTTTTAGATGCACAAATTTAAATCACTCTTCTGATATACCTTTAAGCCACAATTTGATTTCGACAAAAAAAAATTGTGTCATTTCAGTTCCTCCAGAATGGCGAGCAGAACCCAAGAATGTGTCCACTGTCCTCAGCAGCACTATCTGGATCGACTGCAGTGCTGTAGGATTTCCCGTTCCCAGTGTGACGTGGAGAAAAGGAAGAGGTATTTCTCTCTTTTTATTTAATTTTTTTCCAGCATGAATGAGCCATTTATTAATAATCGAGAATAGTTAGAAGTAGATAACTATCCTGATATGTTCAACGAAAAATAAATAACTGTCCTCTAGGGATAAATAAATTTCATACGACTACCTCATAGAGCAGTTACGGATTTAAACACACATTGCATAATGTGTAAAAATTACATTTAATGTCCCAAAAAATAAACGGGAAAAAGTACTTCAACAGAACAAAAAATGCCTTAAAAAAGTATCATGTATTCTTTGTCGCGTTCAAAGCGTGACTAGGCCAGTATGCATAACCTGTTTTGTACCATGTGCCAGAGGAAAATTGGTACAATCTGCCTAATGGACATGAAATGCATCTACATCATTCAACCGCAATTCATATATCCTGTTTTAAAAACGCCTCACCGTGAGCAGAAAATTAATAAACTTACGTGTCCACCAACTAATTACAAGAATTAGAATGTCGAAAAATGCAAGGAAAATTTTCACTCACTATCCGTTTTAACGACAGAAGCAGTAAGGCAAAACGGTTGCCAATAAATTGAATAATAATTTACTTCCGATGATAAAAATTAAGTTTAATATTTGTGTGGCTTCGCAAACACAGGGTTTAAACTCTGCTATAGTATTCTATTAAATATTAAAAAATGATCAAGGTTTCAATACATGCCTTTCATATATTTCCTTAATATGGAGTCTAAACGCTGTTTTTTTGTTCTCTCTCATATACTGTGTGTAGTATACGAGAGAGAGAGAGAGAGAGAGAGAAGCAGTAAATATTGCGTTTACACTAAATATTGTGGTATATTTAAACGTAGGGTTTGAACCAGAGAACACATAAAATAAGTCTCACTTCTGATAGCATTGTGAAACAGAATAAAGCACATTGGAACATCTACTATGGAGTCTTAAATTTACTAGTAACATACAAATTACACAATCTCATTTATTATTTCAATAGAATCACTCTACGACACCATTTATATTTTATTAACATAACACATACAAGCTAATACGCTGGAAATTCATCATTGTCCTTGTTGGCCACTGAAAACTCCAACTGGAATATGTCATTGTTATGCTAACAAAAGACCACCTCGCGCGCTAGGTTTACTCCTCATCACATTATGGTTCTCTAACCAGTTCACAGCTTTACAGCAACATGTCATTTTCACTCTGGAATATCACTAATCAGTAATGATTCCGATAATTGGCCTCAGGGGACTATTCAGCATTATCCTAAAGGCCTGTGGCTAAAATACCAAAGGTCGCTAGCTAAAAGCTTTGGTTTATTTCTGAAAAAGATTATATTATACAGTTCATGCTTTTCTAGATTTCCTTTTAATGTTATTTTATAAATAAATCTCAACTCGCAAATGAATGAGTAGCTCTTCAGTCCTCGCTTTGTCAATTCTTTCTTTTCAATTCATGCACTAAAATGTTTCTAAAAACGTTTTATATCTTTGACACTTTTGTTCCTTTTTTAATGATAATGTTTCGTATACCAAAAATTAGAAACCTAAATTATTTCATTAGTATATTCAAATGAACATTATTCGTTTGTATTCTTATATGAAATACCTACTTCTAATACGTGGATAAATATCATTTTTTTATTTATTTTATTTTTTTGCATTATTTCCAAAATCAATTATGGCACCATCTCACGTCAAGTAATTACAGGTATCCCTTGCTTAACGCGGGATTTGATTAACGCGGCGAAATTAATTGCGGCAATCCCTTGATATACGTGGCAAGAGTTTTGATTAACGCGCCTTTAATCCTGCGGAGCTAGCAGCTGATCTGACAGATACATGCAAAACGTTTAATATAAACATTCTTACACACAATTCAGTGTATAGCTTGAAGGTGATGAGTAGCTGTGCATTCATATGTTACGAGTGATATTCCGCACTGTTTTTTGCTGTCAGTTTGGTTTTAGACATGTTATGTAAAGGTTTGTGATATTTGACAGTAAATTGTATCTGAGAGATATCACGACCTCCGATGTCAGTATAGTATGGATTAGTTTTTTTTTTATTCTTTGTTCAATAATTTTTAGATTGTAACTGAAATGTATTGCTGAAATAGAGAGCCAAAGGCTTATTTATCACACAATGTCCTCTTGGAGATGTGCTTTACTTTATTAAAAATACTGAGGAAAGTGAACTGGACCTTACTCCACCTTTACTACGAGTTGCCCATAAGGTTGCTTATGCTTGCATCCGCCGAAAAACGTTTAGTTTCTATATATTCGGCACGAAATTCTTGTAGTTTCTATATTCGGCTATGAAATAATGTTGGATTCAATATCCACTTAATTTATACCATCGTGTATTATATTTGCAGTGTTTTTTCTTTATGTTTTATTGCTTGTTTGTCGAGGTCTGGAGAGTCATTTTGCTTGTTATCCTAGAATTTATGCCGATAAGGAAAAAACTAAAACTGTTCAAACGACTCTTGGTAACTTCTTTTGATTAAAAAAAATGCAATAAATAATGTAGGTACAAGTATTTATTAAATATTTACTTTGCATTCATTTTTATCTTCCCTAAAAGAGTACAACATAAAACGAATTATCAATACAGTAATCGATCATAGACGAATTGTAATTTTTATCATTAATTATTAGATTTGATTAACTCGATTTTGATATACGCAGTAACATCGAGGGATTAATTAACCGCGTTAATCGAGGGATACCTGTATATATTTAATTAAAAATAGAAAACAAATTTTCATGTATAATAGTTTTCGTAATTTTCTCGTAGATAACATACCAAAGAGACATTTGCTAATCTCGCTAATAATTCATAATTGTTATTTCATTAAAATATTTAAGACGGTTGTACTTTAATATTTATAGTAATGTATAATTTATTCGATTATTCTAAACGAGTGATAGCGTTTTCAGCATCACAACATCCCGCGCACTTGAACAGAAATTACATCGGAGGCGTGAAAGGCCTAAGCCTATTTCGCTTGCAATTCTTGTGCTTGTAGGCACACGAAGTGGCCTGTGATTAAACAAAGGATGCCGAGTTTCACTTGAGGAATGATTTGAATCCATTCAATGTAAACCAAAATGTGGATTTAAATCATGTTAAATCCGTCGGTCTGTGAAATAGCAAAGACCTCTCATCGAACTAAACGGACTAAATTTGATCTGACTCAAATATTATTTTTACTCTACGACCAAACTATAATGAAAACTGTAATCATAAATTACTATAATAAATAGAACGTAGAGTTGCTGCGATTTAAACATAAAGTGGCCATAAAATAACTTTCCCTTTTTGGAGGCATCTGTAGCTAAAACTATGAGACCAAATTTTATACTGAGACTTCTGAATGCATGGGGATGATTTCCGAGAAAAAAAATATTTATTACCAAAAGTCACCGATAGGGAAAATTTTGGCGCTGGCGGAGCCGAAAACAAGCGAATAATTACATTAAAGGTAGATAAAATGAAATAATAACATTTCGACGGTGTACGCGACACCCGCGTTACTCATTCCAGCTGGATATGTGGCGCGTTACAATGATAATAAGAATAGTTTCTTCCAGTTTCTTCAAACTTCTTAATCATAGCTCTGAGTGCTACAGCTGACATAGTACATGTACGCAGGTTATGAAGCCTTCTAAATTCTCGAAGGGCCGCTACAGCATTGCACTGTTTAAGGTAAAACAACTCAACAAGTAAAGCATGCGGAGGCAAGGGAGGACGCGTATTGAGCACATTTCGTCCGTCATTCGAATAACTGCCTGAACGTTCCCAATCCCTTTTTAAGTGGAATTGGTGGCCCTGCTGTTACATACGCACAGTAAAATTTTCATAATTCTTATTATCTGCGTTTACTGCAAATATCTGACTGCTTTCGGCTCCACCAGCGCCAAAATTTTTCCTATCAGCTACTTTTGGTACTAAATCTTTTTTTCGCGGAATTCATCTCCCCATGCCTTTGAAAGTCTCAATTTAAAATGTGGTCACATTCCGTGTATTAGTTTTAGCTACAGATACCTTCAAAGAGGGAAAGTTATTTTATGGCCACCATGTTATAACGTTTTGAGGAAAAAAAAAAAAAAAAACATGCCACGTTTTCTGGAATCTGACGAGGCTACGAAAATTGTGTGATTATGCTAGGAAAGACTAAGAGAAAGAATCAGTCCGTGAAGAGAGATCTGGTCTTGACAGTTAAGTTTATCATTACTAAATTAAGTGCGAATAATAAATCATTTTTTTTGCGAGAAAACAGGCTAAATTATTTTTGGAAGCGTTGAAACGTGAATATGTTGTTGTTGGCAAGCTCACTGCAAAATGCTGTGGAAATCAGTGTTTAGAGTACGCATCATAGATGATCTTGAAGCCTGGGATATTTAAGCACTGCAATACTTATCGTATGAGTATGATTGGTGGAGAGTGCTATCGTCAATAGTCAACTGTCAATAGATTTTGAGGTCAGCGGTTTAAAGTGGATTTGGACTAATATTGGATCTAAACTGAATAATTTTAAGTCCAGATAAAAATTGTTATTTTTGAAATCAGTTAAGATGGAGACCTATTAAAATGTTCAGTCAATCATTTTAATCGAATTACTGAAAATTAGACAAATTTTCAGTAATTTGTCTAATTTTTAAGCACTGCAACTTGAGGATCTTCCTCAGGCATAGCCTGCAAGCCGACCACTTGAACATACGCTTCTACATCAAAAATATATCTCCCCCACCCCCCAGCGGCAGGCCAGGCGACAGGTCGGTTGGGAGTGGTACTAACAAGAAGTCGCATCTAAGTAACAGGCGGACCCTGCATAGGAAGCGAGAATAATGCGTAGTGAAGGAAGAAGACTGAAAATTAGACAAAATGATAAAGATGACGTCACTGTACGATGTTACTATTACGAAACGCATTTTAAAACTGTTCAATCATTTATATGATTGTTCAATACTATTGATATTTTTCCTATTTATAAATGGTTCGCACTTTCTATTTAAACTTTTGGATAAATTGTTTTTAAGCTGGTAATTTTTAACCTTTTAAATTTGTTGAATTGTTTTAAAATGGTGATTTAAAAACGCTAAACGTTTAGTAAAAAAAAGTTTAATTGTTACTTGGCTATGTTAATTAAGATTGACATATTGGTATTTCATGCTTTGTCAATTAAACTGTTTTCCAATTTAAAAGCAATTGCCATATCTTCGAAATATAATTAAAATTTAAGAATGTTATTCATTACTCTCTCAATTATTCAAATTATTAAGGGGATATTAAATCCCACATTGTGTTAAAACCGAATAAGAAACTCAAAGTTTGGAATCAGAGAGTTTCATAAATTTTATAATCCCCTTAATAATTTAAATAATGTTTATATCGCCGAAATGAAGCCTATTGGCTCTTTATATTTAAGTAAATTACTCTCTCGAGTTTTTTATACAATAATTGAGCATCCAAACCTAAATCTTAAATATTCAACGCATCCTGCTTTAACATATTATATCATATTTCTGGATGTTGATAAATGCTATCAACATCCAGAAATATGAAGGAAGGCACAAATCATTCCTTTTTCGTCCAAAACTTCTTCACATTTAAGACTTGACATCAGATCCATAAATGGTAGATCGATCGTTGCCCTGATAGAACACTGCGCCACTCAGTCAGAAACAAACTACTTTCGACGAATGTCATTGAATTGTAGAGATGGAAGATTGATGAGTGGACTACCACTGGGAATAACCGTATGCGAATACGGTTCGTCCAAAAATGTCTTGAGAGCCCTTTAAATATGATAGAGATATAATCTGAGTAATGGAACTGTCTCCAGCAGAGGATGCTTTCGGAGTCAACAAAACTCGAAGGACGCAGGTGCATCACATCGCGTACAAACAACTGAAAGCTGTGTTAGCATGGAATTAGACAGAACTGTAAAGTTGTTCATTGTATACTCCGATAACCACATGAGTACGAGTGTATTCGAGAACAGCATGTAACCTGATGCTTTAATTCAGTGAACTGGATAGGCCAAATGTCAGACACCCCTAGGAATATTACTTAATAGACATACCATTTGAAACCTCCACTAATAAAAGGCGAAAAATTTGATCCTAAACATAAAACCCTTTAAAAGTATTCATAGTATTTAACGAAAATAATATAATCGTGCATTATTTTCTACAATAATTCTACAAAATGAGTCGGCACTGCCGTTCACCGAACGAGGTGAAGTTTGGGTGGAAAGATCCACGTTAGAATTATCTAGGACGTGAGGAACACAACGATTTCCAGCACAGATTTCTCATAGAGAGAAGTGATTAATAATTGTATAACAATTATATATTCTAATATTAATAAATGCTAGATAAATTTAAAACTCACGTCTAAGTATTTTCCTTAAGGATTCTTTCATTTTTCTGTATTTCTGAACAGATGATACACCTGGAGATTTTGCCTACATCATTCCCAGCTCCCGCATTCGACAATACAACAATGGAACTTTGATGATCCGAGATGTCGAGGAAGGAGACAGAGGTTACTATCTTTGCCAAGCAAACAACGGTATTGGAGCTGCTTTAAGCAAAGTGGTTTATCTCAATGTCCAAGGTAAGAGTTATTACGAAAAAATCCAGAGTGAGTGAGTTGGAATAGTGGAACAGAAAAAAAGATTTAATTCTCTTTGTACGAATTCTAAACGTAAAGAAAGGATTTACTAAAGAAATGTAGTAAAAGTTTCTTTAAAAAATTAAATACTTTCGTAATGTATTGCAGCATAGGATGATCGTATTTTAAGTAAGGTTTTTGTTGTTGTTTTTTTACTCTATTTTTATTAGGTATTGTTAGTCATAAGTCATTTGAAATATAACTGCATAATTCTAAATATAGTTTTATTCTCATTTAAACAGTACCTCCAAAATTCGAAGACCATTATCGTAGTTCTGCGGTGCAAGAAGGCGCTAATACCAGCTTGAAGTGTGTGGTAAAGGGAGACTTTCCCATCACAGTATCTTGGCACAAAAATAAGGAAGTGCTCACAGTACATTCTGATTCGAGGTAATGTTTGTTACAGAAAGTTATAAGAATAGCAGTAGTTTATAGAGAAAGAGTTTAACGATAAATCCGAAGCTAAAATTAGTAAGGAAAAATTTACTAAGAGTGATATTTTTAATTATCTTTAAAGAGAGACAAAGTTTATTTTAACTGACAAAATAAATATCTCTTCTAACGGCCTGCTATACCCAAAGTGACTTGGCAGTCTTTTAGCCTTAATTTGTTTGGAAAAATCACGGGCATCTGTCTCCGCTATTAACCTTCGCAGATTGCCGAACGTAAGAGTATCAATGACTGCACAGGTTTCGCCGGAGGAGAGAGCCTTAAAACGTCGTTATTTCGTGGTACTAAAGGCATATATTATGTAATGAAAGAGTTCAACGGTTAATCCGAGTTACAGACGAAAAACTCAAGTTTCTAGTAAAACCTTACTCGCTTGTGCCAAAGAACGACTTATTCGGGAAATCGATGTAAAAAAGTTTGCAACTACAACAGACGCATTAAGTCTTTCTTCTGGTGGTCTGCAGCTGTGGAGGCAATGACATGTCTACAGGATTGCACAGACACCTTTTCAATGATGGTTAAATCAGAATTTAGTTGATATTAAAAATTAAATAATATTTTGCTAACTTCGCAGAGCCTTACTTAGGTGCACATGCGATTTCCATTTGAGGTACCAGCTACTAAATTTGCAAATGTTATATTCAAACTTTTAATAATATGTAGTTGATATACTCCAGACTTTTTATGAAGTTTAGATCAAAATCTGAATTTTTATAATTTCACTCGTTATGATACACTGAGTTAACTTTGCATTAGGAACGCTCTCCCCCCCAATTTACATATTCAGCTAGATAACGAAATGCCACTTGATATCAATGTCACGTGCGGGTACTATGGGTACTAAATGGGCACACCTATCCTCTGTACGCAATCAATAAACGTTTGCCAGTAATGGAGAAACTTGGTGACGTAAGCCAAATTATACCGCGGGCAGATAGTTGGCGCCCATTTCAGAAGGAGCCGCACTTGTTGGTTGCCTCCCGTACTACTGTATTAAGGATGTACTAGGACTGGTTTAACCATGAACAGATATCTAGCAGAAGGGCTCACATTGGCCAGCCTTGCGTCGTTGATCCTATAGGTGAGAATCGGGTGTCACGACTGACATCTCAACAACGACGTGCAACAGTCACACAGCTCACCCATCAATACAATAGTAGGGCAGTTCGACCCATTTCCACATGCCCCATATCCCACTTCACCTGGGATTCCACAGCCGGAGACCAACAAGGATACACACAATGACAGCCAGGCATCGCAAACAACGCCTTGCATGTGTCGAACTATCCTCGACAGATGAAAAAAGGTCATCTGGAGCGATGAATCTCGTTTTGTGCTGCACCATGCTGATGGCCGGGTTCGAATTTGGCGTACACAGCATGAAGGTCTATCCCCTGGTGTTATGGTCTGTAGAACGTTTTTCCTGGCACGTCCTAAGTCCGATGGTTAACATCCTACGAACACAGAATGTGAACGCTACAGGAACCTGTTAGCCGACTATTTCCATCCATATCTTCAAGAGGTCTAGCCCAACCACAGTGGCATCTTTCAACAAGACAACGCTTTACCTTGTCATCGGAGATTCGTACAACTACTGAGTGACTGGAGGAACACGACAATGAATTCGTCACATTATCTTAGTCCCCAAACTCTCTTGACTGTAACCCAACTGAACATGTGTGGGATTTTCTAGAACGGGGGTGTGAGAATTGATGATCCTCCTCCACAGAACGAGCGTGAATGACGGAGTTGGTACAGCGGACATGGGTCGACACCTTGTGGAACGTCTCGAGCCGTGATTGCACAGAGAGATGAACCAACGCGTTATTAGGTGGGTGCTCCTAATGCAAAGCGAACTCAGTGTATAAAACGCCACTTTTTAATTCTTATGAAGACCATTATTATTAAACAAGTGATAGATAATTTCACATTTGGTGCACCGAGAATATTTAATCTGATATCTTCTTACAAAATATAAAATTGTAATTAAAATTGATATTGATGAACTAATTAGAGTAGTCGAAAATATATTCTGCTATTAAAAAATAGCAGTAGTTAAAAGTAACTGTCAATAACACGCACGGCAGTTCAATTTCAAACAAACATTCCCAACGGAGAGCACGGGAAAATAGTTCCAAGGACACTTAGGGTCAAAGATAAATGGAGGAAATGTGTGTGAAAATGCTACTGAACATGAAAATCTAAAGTATGCAAACCTGATCACAGTGTCAAAGAGCATGCTGCTGTTCAAAGTAGGATATGAATATAAAATAAACCGAAGTTGTGCAGAGGATCACTTCAGTTTTATTTATTCATAGTTAATACATAACATATGAAAGTTTAATGACGAGGGATGGATGTTATCACAGATGGGCTTTTCTTGGTCGTCCGGTTTTTTTTTTTCGCGAAGATACAAACTATGAAGTAAGTCCTTAAAATGGCTTAGTATTTGTTGATCGATATTACGTTTGGTTTCCGCAATGAACGGAAATTGTTTGGTTTAAGTTAAGATGCCTAAGGGCTAGCCTACTTTCCAAATACCTTAAGAAGCAATCAGTGGATGTCATTAGCGTTGTCTTGCAAAAAAAAAAAAAAGATTGCTTTCTTACTGTGCTGAAAGTGTATAACTTCTTCTGAGACTTACTCAGGGAACGTTTCGTAACCGTAGCCCGCTTAAGCGCAGGTTTTCATGCCTACCCTCTTCATTAGACTTGGGTTGTTAATCATATGTTCGAACTTTTTCTGAATTTCGAGCTTAAAAATTATCAGAGGAAAGTTTCGTTGCAAAAATTAAGAATTAACCTAACTCAACGTATTCTTCTTATTGTCAAGCTATTCATTAGTAACAATCCAGAATCCGTATTTAGTCCTTAATTCAAGCGAAAGTCATTCAAAATTTGAACAACGAATTACTTCCGAGACACTTTGCTCTCTTCCTCGTTCACTTGTAAACTAAAACTCAAAGAAACTCATCGACATGTTAAAAGCTGAACCTTTATTTGGAAATCGAATTTTTAAATAGCCCATGCCCACAGTAAATTTTTCTTTCACCAGATTTATCTTTCTTCCTCTCTATTGTTATTGGTTTTCCAGGGATCGTATCTGTATTTTGTCAGCGTTTCAGACACCAGTATCTTTTTTTATGAAAAATAAAGACATCCTTTGCCACATGCCATACACTCCACTGATCATATGTTAATTAAATCGGTATTTAAATGACTAAGTAAAAAAAGTGAAAACCTCGAGATTCCCCAACTTTCATTATTATTATTATTACATAACACCTCCAGAGAGTCCAAAGACTCATCAAGGGAGGGCACCTACTCTACAACTCTCCGTCTCCACCAATTGCAACTACCTTCATCATCTACACCAACGCTATCTACCACCGACCACTACCACTAGTATTTTCATAGACATCCATGTCTACGGCGGGATTCTAACCCGCAGCCTTTTGGCTGGAGAGAGGATACGCTAACCACTCGGCCAACCAGGCCGGCTTTGGACTCTTTTACACATCTAAATGATTTTTACATCTTTTGAAGGGATCCGAAGTTGTGGCAACTACCTTCATCATCTACATCAACGCCATCTACCGCCGACCACCACCACTAGTATTTTCACAGACATCCATGCCTACGGCGGGATTCTAACCCGCAGGCTGGAGAGAGGATACGCTAACCACTCGGTCAACCAGGCCGGCTTTGGACTCTTTTACACTAAATGATTTTTGAAGGGATCCAAAGTTGTGGTAAGAGGAAGTGTAGTATTAATACAATACAATATATTAAGTGTATTATATGATTATTGGACACGGAATGTGTTCGTTAATAACAAAATCGCAAATTTTCTTATCATTATATAATGCTGTCGTGATAAGCAATATATATAACTCACCAAGAAAATAATTTTACAGCAGAAAAAGAACAAAGTTTGACAATGATGCCAGCAAACATTGCAGAACGCATAACTATATTTTAAGCATTTGTTTTAAATTCTAACGTGTCCACACGTGAATTTATTCTTCTTTGTAGATTGTGCTTCGATGCAGTGTTCTCTGCCCCTGGTTTTATTGCAGCATGCAGTCTACCTTTAACCTTCTCTCGCGGCAATATCATCATCTCTCCGACGATCGACTTAGGAATTTATCCTCCCCCGAAGGTTTGTCAGCAATTCTCCCTGCCTGCACTAGGCACATTTGAACCTTTATAACCCTTCATCCAGGCCTTACAGAAACAAGAAAAGCCGTAAGACCTCGACAGATGTCGCACCTATAACGGACACTGTCTGTAGCCGCAACGTGATAGCAGTCAAGACACATCAAGAACCAGAAAATAACGAGAAACTTTGGGAAAAGATTACTTTCGATCTTCTCTACGAGAACAAGCAAGTTTTCTTGTAAAGTTGGTGGCTTATATCTAAAGAAGCATTTTTTTTTCATGATTCGAGAAGCAGCCTTTCTAATTATGACTTCTGCACGAGGTAACCTAGCAACCGTGGATGGAAAGAAAAACTCTTTATCGAAAAGTAGAAATAATGTCATTTCTCTTTCGTGAATTTTATCTTTATTAGCGTCCTCTTGCAACAACCAATTACTTAGGTAGAATTTACTTTTGGAAATATTTCGACGTTATCCAAGACAGCGAGATTAGTGGTAGCAAATCTAGTTTTTTTTTTTAAAAAATCTATAAAATATAAATTTCATATCCTCTATGAAATAATATAATAGAAAAAAATAAAATGAAATAGAATAAAAAAGAAAGAAAGAAAGAAAACTCTACAAGAAAACCATTCTTCAAATTAACAAAATATATTCTATCTGTAGATATCCAAACTTGCATTCCATCTTAAAGAAAGTCAATCTATTAATCAGTAAGTAGTGTTAATTTCCACTTTTGTCTCCCAGAAATGTTGAAAAAAAAATGTAATTTTTTTCAGATACTCTATTAAGGAAATATCGGAAAAAATACGCTTGTCTTCAGAACTGACCATCCATTCTACTTCCAGACATGACAGTGGATTGTATACTTGTTTGGCGCTTAATCAGTTTGGTACGGATGAGACTAGTGTCCAGTTAGTCGTTCAAGGCAAGTAAAATACATCACCTTTAGAATTTCGAATACTTCATCGATTAATTAGTCATTTTAGATCACATAAAATCCTATGATGAGTATTAAAAAATGTAAAAGTGTTTTGTGGTATTGTAAAAATAGAATAACGATATATATTGATTTAAACACACGTTATATTTAAAATATCGAAAATTAAGTAAATAGTCTTTTGTCAAATGAGGTCGACTAAAAATCTCTGATGCGTTTATTCTTCAAAGAGAGTTGAAGAATGAACGCATCTTCACCGTGCTCTTTCGTCTCTACTTTTGGAAGGATTTGGGACAGTTCAAAGGTCGATTTTTCTGAGATTACGAGTTAAAATTCCTAATTTTCTATCCAAAAAAAGTCGATTAAATTTGGGAACAGAGCCGGAAAATAGGCCTAGAAAAGTTTTTCTAGTTTACTACTAGAAAAAAGACAATAATTCTCTTTCTTTTGGAAGTTACTCTACAAGAAATATTATCCTAAAATTGTTTTAAAGGTCGTTTTTATCTGATTTATAATTTTACTAAGTGAAGAGTATTATTTCTTTCTTTCTTTCTTTCTTTCTCACATAAATTAGTGATACAAAGATTAAATTGAGCTGCGTACATTGAACCATGATATTTAATGCTTTCAATAATGAAAAAAAAGTTTGTTTGTTGAAAATATTCAACAAACAAAAAAAAATTCATTTTATAAGGTTGTTTCTAACTGTAAAAATTCTACTTATTTTAAAAGCTTTATTTACAAGATTATGAAAATGGATATCTGCTGAATTTATCTCTTTATTAATATTTGTCTCCAAATATTGCCTTGCGTTTGTGTGAGACAAATCCTTGTAACAGATTTAATTCACCAATGTTGCGAACAAGAAACCTAATATATAACATTTGTTATATATGAGGTTTCATATATATAACGTATGTTATTTGCAAGCAGTACATTAATCGTTTTAAACTGTTGCATTTATGCTATTTATTTTTACAGCAGCAGTGCCTGTAATTATATAATTAAATTCTCCTCGGTTGTAAATATTCAAATTATTTTACTCATTTCCGGCTTTGTTTTATGACTATAAAATTTTATAAGCGTCCATTATTAATTTCTATTTAATTTTAATTATTGTGAATTATTTTAAATGAATATCAGTGTTAGACTAGATTTAAAGCGCTTTTTTGAAAAATAAAAAAATTTAAAAAATCCTATTTTTAAAAGGACTAATTTTTTCTTCAAGTAGATTCTTCTTGGTGATATATGACTGAACATTCTTTATGAATCTTAAACTAAAACCTGGACCGATTTTGTTAATGACCTAGTAAAAACCTGGCTAATATACTTGGACTTTCATCTTTAAATTCCCTTAAGGAAAGTTCCAGTGTATTATAATTTTACTCCAGTTGATTATAATTTTACATAATGACCTTTTAAAAGCTATACGCCCTTGTACCGAATTTACGGCGTTCTCAGGAGAGAAAATCCTTTTCCGCTGGGTGAAAGATCGTGCTCCGTGCATAGCTTGCACACATACAGCGTGATGGCATTAGATTATTAACCACCACGGGAGATTCAATAAAGTTTGTTGAGGAGAAGACTTTAGTAAAAAGAGCACAAGTTTCATTAGACTGAAATAAACAAGGGCGCATTTTTTGATATTTTCTACTGTATAAAGCATGATCAGCGAACTTTATAATCCCAGATGTTTATTTTAAGTTATTAAATATATGTCCAACTCATAATATATATATATATTAAAGATACCAAGAAATTTTATAAGGCAGGTTTTAATCTTTTTTTCCCAAGTAAGCAAACAGACAAGTAAGTCAAGTTTGTGCCTGAACATAGTTCAAGTCTGAGGCAACTCGTGGTAAAGGTGAGGTGAGCTCTGATCACTTTCCTTAGTATTTCCCCCTAATACAAGGCACATCCCCTTGCGGAGATGTATGAGGCTATGCATTAAAGGCAAAAGCCACTACCCAAACAGGTTTCGACCTTTATTGAGGTCTCGTCAGTGGGCGCCTCTTTAACATAGTATACCGAAGTTTAAACAACTTTCTGCATTTTACTCTCATCCTGCAATCTTTATTTAATAAGATCAAAGCACCTTGTGGCAATTTGTTTAGGTAAAATTTATAAGCTCTGCATTACTTCTACCTTGGCATTTTAGGGTCTGGCTCCCACTGACGAGACCTTGTCCCACTGACAAGACAAGGTCGAAACTGTTCTGGGTAGTGGCCCTTGCCTTTAATACATAGCATCATACATCTCCGCAAGGGGATGTGCTTTGCATTAGGGGGAAATACCAAGGAAAGTGATCAGACTTACTCCACCTTTACCACGAGTTGCATCAGACTTGAATTATGTTCAGGCGAAAACTTGAGTTAGTTGTCTGTTTGTTTCACTTGGATTGGAAAAAGGATTAAAACCTAGCTTATAAAATTGCTTGGTATCTTTAACATAATAAACCCAAGTTTAAAAAACTTTCTACATATATATACACAACGATAAATAATTATAAGAAAATTACCTAATAGGTTCTGCTTATTAGCTAATATCATTCGATGTGTTAGAATTTACCATATGAAAGCAATTAAATATTTATGGCAAAATAAGTGACTTGAATTATGTATTTTTCACATCCTAAACCAACAACAGCACCTCAACGAAAAGTATCTAGCTGCATGCCTTAAGCTGTGCACAGAATGTTCTTATGTATAATAATATATCAGATCAAAACGTCATCTTTTCGTTTATTGCCATGCTTCTTGCTTCATCCCAATCACTCATTTATCTGAATTAGCATTAAGTTAGCAATAACTCCAACGATTTTTGAATAGTATTCAAAAAATTTGTCTAATTTCTATACCTACAACGATTTAAAACTTAAGTTCATTAAATGTAGATAAAAATAAAAGTTTCAAGTTTAGTATCAATAATGTTTTGAAGTAATTTTTCGATAATAAAAAAACTTTTTTTTTAAAGTTTGCCTCATTTGTCTAATAATAATACAATATATAAAAAATAATGCCCTCTTATCAAGAGGTTATAATTTCATGTGTGCTCAAATAATTCTCAATTAATACAGAATTTAGCTTAATATACACTTTACAATAAGAGTTAGGTTACACTTAGAAAAAGAGATGTAGACAAACAGCGTATTATCTTGCCGAAGAAGTCCTCCTGCTTCATCCGAAATTCCCATTATTACAATAAGAGTACCAGTCACGACTATCCAATATCATTCAATCAGGCTAATTTTTATCTTTATAGTTTATTTGATCACAGAAACTTATGTAATAATAACAATAAATAAAGGGAAAGAAGAAAAACAATGAAACACCTGAAATTAAAAAATCAATCAAATTAATCGACAGGTAGCATCTAGAGATGGACTGATCACGTATGAAGTTCTACACGTTTTCATTTGCTATTTAAAATTTGTAAAAAAAAAGGAAAAAAAGATATTGAAATGTTTTGCATGATCGTTATATTTGCAAAGATAAAAACAGCAATGACGATGCTACATGCTCGCTTGTGGCATCCATTTTGGATTGGAATACGGACAGCGCACACTTCGTATCCTACTGAATAATTCATCATTGAAAACATACCATAACAGAAACAAACATATCTTGAAGACCTCCCCCAACCGCTGGAAAAAAAATATCTCTAGCTGGAGGAAGCTGCAGTTTCTGAAAAATGTGGAATCATCTGTGTGGAGAATTTACGTTCTCTTTTATAGAAATCGTATTTCTTATCTTAGAATCAATTTCCCATACAAAGGTAAAAACTCTATTATGTTCAGAAAGTAAGCTTTACACACTGTCATTTTGATATTTAAGCTTTTTTCGGGTAAGAGTATGTTTTTCGTGTTGCTTTTATTTTAATGAATTTCTACAGTTCTTCAAAGCAGGACTATGTGTGTGTGTGTGTGTGTGTGTGTGTGTGTGTGACTGAGGATTTGAAAAAAAAAAAATTAAAGACACACACAGAGCGAGCGAGCGAGAGAGAGAGAGAGATAGAAGGAGAGTTGGAAGAAACTTTTAAAATGACGTCCGAAATTCCCATAAAATTGAATTCTAGATCTCCAGGGAACTGTTCGCTTCTTTCTGTACGTATGTATGAGTCTATATATCTGAAAAGAAATAAATTCATGGTGAAGGGGATTTTTCAGGTACATGGTATCCATCGGTTCTCTGTGGTACTGCGCTGCAATACTTCTTCCATGGCGAATTACTTTACACCTTGTAAATCCAACACTATGTTGAATATACAGACAAACAAGCACCCATCAGTCTAGACGTCTCACAAACGTGTTTTGAGAAGATTCTTTGGTAGCCATAGCAACGGTCTTGTAATCCAGCACTGCATATATTATTCTAAATTTCCTCTCCCCTTCAATAAATAAATAAAGTACGAATAAATGCACCTTGTAAAATGAAAACATTCTGGTTTGAAGAGTTGCCATCCGAAATGATGGGCGACGATTTGACATTTCGATAAATCAATATTAAATTTCTATAAAAATATAGGAATTTTACCTTGAGACTCGTGTTAAATTCATCTGGGAAATAGTTTTGTCCAAATTCGAAGTATCTTAGCAACAGTATTGATCTGCAAGATTCCAATAAAATGAAATTACTCGCAGCATTGATTTCAGAACTATATAAAAGAGGTGAGAAGGTAGACAAATTAGCGGTAGCATCCCTTACATAGAACAGAAGAGTAATCCTCTCTTTGCTTACAACTAGACGTGTTCAGTAAGCTGCGTGATGTGAGCGCGTTACCAAGGTAAGGTGAAATGCCATGCTTCCCCTAGCTCAATATAAAACTGCAAGTAAATTCCATGACAAACTTGTAAACAGTGATTCGGCAAGAATGTCAATCTCTAAGCTGCAAAAAAAAAGTCCGCTGACTAGTAACACTGCAAACATCATTTAGAACAGGTGCGTGCGTCTTTCGGGAATCAGAACTGGATGGCAATTTTTAAATGCACTGCGGCCGTTTAGAGGGATAAAAAAGGGAAAAAAAAAGCAAAACAGTTTGTTTCTGGTTATTTATATAGAAAGTGTACAACGCTGGGAGCGTGGCAGTAGATTATGTATTGAATGAATGACAGATTAGAGCGTGGAGGTTTCAGTTTTGGAGAAGAAAAAAACATTCATTAAGCGTAAAAATCATATTTCCAGTAGACTAATGTTTGAAATTAAAAAAAAAATTAAAACAATATCCATATGTTGGTCAATACGTACATAAAGTTACCTGACTGCTTTTATTTACTTAAAAGCGCGAAAAGCTCTTTAAGTAGTCGCTTTTGAACAACTGTTTCATACATTTGCCGAAAATATTTTTTATCCTTTTTATCAATTTTTAAGACGGTTTAATTATAAAATGATAAATTTTCTAAAGCTCATTATTCAAATAAAAAGGTTTAAATTACTTATTATACAATCTTAAAATGAAGAACTTCATAAAAAATGCTTTATAAATATGAACGAATGTCGCTTTTTTTAATGAAGTTCATTTTACTTCTAGTAAATAATTTTAACAACTTTTTATTCGTAGTTTGTTTTTTTTTTTTAGTATTTCAGAAATTTTAGCTTTTTAGTAAAAACCACTCGAAGAGGAAATCGTGTCCAATTATTTCTTCTCGTTGTGAAAGTGAATTTATATATTTTCATTAAGAGACATTTCCTGCAAAAATCATCTCGTGAAATATTCTCGATTTGTTTATCTTCATTTCAAATCTGTTTGGTTCAGTAAGTCTGAAACTATTCTTGATGATTTAATGCATGCGAAACATTTCAAAATAAGATGAATCAATAGTTAAATATGTGTATTTTATAACTATGCGAGCATTCGTTTCATTTTGGTCTTAAATAGAAATAATTTATACGTTTTAGGTAACTTAAGGCCAGGAGTCGACATCATTCAGTAAACTGGTCTTTTGAAAATATTTTGCGCATGTCTAATTCTGTGCCTGGCTTCTTACCACTTCTCGATGCGGAAGGGGGGGCAAGTGAATCACAAAAAACCTTCAATCCTCAGTAGTGAAAATATTAGACATAATTCGTGCTAAATTGAGTCAATCAATAACATGCGACTAACAACGCGTGGCTGGTTCCAGCTATAAAGAGAAAGTTGCATTGTTTGAATTGAATTTGAATATCGCGGTGCAACCAGCGATACCTCTTCCCCATTTCAGATCGGCAATATATCCTAAAGGTACCGTGCGTAATGTATTCTTAGGAATTGAATGTAACAGCAGACAACCTTTGAAGGTACTACGCCTATGTCACAAAAACAGAGGGACAACTAGGGTGATCGAAGAAACTGCAGCACTTGACAACAGAGGGAGAGAGAAAGATTGTATGGAAATTAAACCTGATCCTTATTATTTCAAAGAGAAGGACAAAAGTATGGCGTAAACAAGACCAAGTCGGTGATCAATCATATTTGTCTCACAAAATGCAAAGCAGTCGAGGTGGAGTACTGCTCTGGGACATGAATTCTTAAGCTGCAGGCTACCTTATCTTCGTTGCTGAGCCGATCAAGTAAACCCAGTCATAGTTCCCCACTTACCCTTTATATCAAAGGCACTTCCTTTTAGATAACATACCATGTCACAAGTCGTGGCTTGTCGACCACGAATGGTCAGGAACGTAAGTGATCCTCCCATTCATCACTGGAGTTCATTTCCTATTAAAATGAAATCCGATGAATGAGGACTACAACCAGCAGATGGTGTACTGCAGGAGGTTTATCTACTAGAAGTGATGGAGTTGAGTATTTTTGGAGAGAACATTGTAGAACATGTTATTCATTATCAGTAACTGTGTGTTTTAAGGAAGATACTTAAGCAGTATATTGAATTTTTATACTAACAATTCAGACTGTATCATTTACAAAATTCTGAATATTTTTATTCACCTCTTGAGGATCGCGAGCGCTTTAAAATGAGGTAACAAAAAATACATCACGAATTATTTAAACTTAGATTAGCACAGTCAAGGTCTAAAAACGATTATAGTTCGTTTCAGTTTATTGATATTTAATCAATTCACTCTTTTAGCTATGGCTCTTATTCTTGTATGAAGAAATTATGAAAGAATTAAACCAAGAACCAGTAATAGAAAAAATTAAAAAAACATAAAAATAAATGGATGGAACACGTTCAAAGAATGAAAACAAGCCTTAAAGTACAAGCCGTTAGGGAAAAGAAAACCAGGACGTCCTCTTAAACGATTCAACGATGACTGCTAAGGCCGGCACAGGCCATGTTAGGCCTAAATCCTTGATACGCATGATGATAATCAATTCACTGGTTATTTGAAATTAATTGGAAGAGAGAAAAACTGCATCTTTAGTTAGCGCAACCTCCCACGAAATGCACACCTATTTAAAAAAATCTCATGAATATATATATATATATATACACACACACACACACACACACACACACACACACACATATACATGTCACCAATTTTAAAAATTCCTAATCTCTGAAGTAATTACGTTATTCGGTTGAACTAGCTTACTATAGAAATCATAATCCATAAAGGTTCGATTTATAGATTCCATGAAGTGTTACCAAGTGGCAGAAATCAACTATTGAAATATCCGGAGATGAACACTACATTGCATTACAAATATTACATGTATTAAGGGACTGTGGTAAGATCGACAATACATATACATTTCGACCTTTAGAAAAAATAAGGCTGCTAAATCCAATAATATCTTCTTGGATAAACTACTGAAATCCTCTTGGGAGTCTACATCACTATCACAACTTGCTATGGTATTGCTTCAAAGGAGTAATGCTTACTTTCCTTTCCGTGAGTTTTAGCATCTTCAGTTATTTTTCCGTCGCTCATAGCTCTTCAAAGTACATTTTGGTCCCCAGTGAATGTGTGTCAAACCCTCGCATCCATCCAGCCAATTTTCATTAAAGCTTTGCTTCTACCAAACGAATGACTTTTTAACCTTCTAATACTTTCGGTGCTTTCGCTTCGGTCTTTGAGAGACTTATTCGTGGGGAATAAGAAACCTGATAACCTCCTGAAGAAAGTGAATTGGAGAATATTAGTGAATACAGAAAAATACTCCTATGACATCTCCTTAAAAAGTGACTAGTTGATTTTCATAAAATGAATTAAAACTATAGCTCAAATCACTTACATTTCTTCCAGTCCAAGATATCGCTGACCACTTGTTGGATAAAATCCCTATATAAATGTGATTTCACTTCACTTTCCTGACTGCCGAAAATAAGACTGAGTTAATGACAGAAAGAACAAAACGAAGAAGGGAAATCTAAAATTAATCCTCGCGAATAATTACTGTTAATTATGTAATGATCGATGGCAATAAAACGCATTATCCCTGGACGATAGTTTCTCTTTCCTTCCTTCCGATTAAGACTGTGTTCTTAAGTATTTCCACACTTTTGAGAAGGTGGATCACTTTCCCAAAAGAGTACTTAATTATTGCAGCGGGATACTAATGGGAATGGAAAAAAAGTAAATGGTCGATTTGTAAAATTAGCTGTATGTAATCAAAGACAAACAGCTTATATCTATAGATACTCAATTTATGAATTGATTCTTTTAATTTCCTCTAGAAATATACAAAAGACCCCCCCCACACACACACACACCTCTCTCTGTCTCTACTTCCGTAGGTATCATATACACTGTGGATTACAATTTATATAGAATTTTATATAGGTTTCACGTTTTATATTTCTATGACAGGAAGGAGTGGTATTTATCGTGAGATGATAATTGTTCAGTGAAATCGAATACCTGGAATATAAGGGAAAATGGATTTTAAATGAGAAAGCAAACTGTAGTTAAGTCAGGGTTATTTCAAAAATATTTAAATTTATTAAAGATTGTTCAGAGTAGGAATATCTTGTCTCGAAGCTTCTTTCACCTCTTCTAAGTTAAGAAGTTTTTTGCAACCAAAGTTTAATGCTTTCTCCCACGTATATATGGAAACGGCACGCTGTAATATTTCATAAATCGATCTGCATTTCATTTAAGAGATACTTAAAAGCAGAAAGGTTATCTCCTTTGAGAAAAAATTAATTACATATTGATTTTAATTTCCTTTCAATTTTAGCTATGTTCCGAAAATTTACAACAGAAATAGCATATTCTCCGATCATCTAGTGGAATAAAAAAAATGGTGTCTATATCTCATTTCCTGATTGAAGAATTAATTATGGTAGTTGTGATTAATAGAGAGATCTGGAATAAATCTGTATTCTGGGATAAAGTTATGGCATGCCTTTCAGAGAAGCTGATGTTTGAAAAAATCGCGTGAAGGTCCTGCTCGCGAAAGTATTTAACTTGCGATGCAAAGAGAGAAATTATTAAAGTAATCGCATTTCTGTATCTTTTACATTTATTGGCAAATTAACAAAACAAACATTCAGATGAAACACAGACATTGTATTTGTTTCACGTGTTTTATACAAATCATTTTATACTTGTTATAATGCTCTAACTAGTTTCTTACATTCACAATTAGTTCAGCAATCAAATTAAATACTGGGATTGTTTCCTTTCTGTTCTTCACTCATATGTAATACGGAATAGTCTACGAATATACAACAGTTATGATTATCTCAATATTCTAGTCCCTCTTATTGATCTTCCGGTGACAATAAAACTTGGTTATGAAAGAAATTTCTTTTGTCACAACTAGGGTTTAGTTATCATTAGAAGGCATATATTTCGTGTAAACTTACGCTAATGCTTGTTTCTTATACTTAATTTTCAAGCCTTCTGGCATGAATAAAATGCGAAATCACTGCAATACATTGAAATACGTGGGAAACCAAAATCGTAAAAGGCATGTTTTGCACGTGAGAATAATATAGCACGTCTCAACGAACTCTCAAGGTCATCTTCCTATTGAGAGCTCAGTGCATTTCAGTGTTAGGAGGGAGGAAAAGAATTCCATTCTGATAGCACTAGTAAACAACACTGCATGCATTCATCATTTTTTGGTTTGATGGGATCAAGCCATGCATGATTTACAGAAGAATATTAGCACAGCATGTCTGGTTAGTTATTTAGATTATACTAAAACAATTGAAGCTCTAATGCAATTGCAAATTACATGCGATGGGCATATTATGTGGAGGAAATGGGGAGAAGAGATTCTAGAGGAAAAACAGGATCACTGAGATGGACATTCACTTTTGAAAATGAGCGAAGTATGATAAAAACTATAGAAGTCAAGGAAAAGTGTAGAAATTGGTTTAAAATGTTCAGAAGAGGGAAACTGATATTCAGAGTAAACGCAAGAATAGCTATTTAAAAGGTTTACCCTTGAACGACCTCATTACCTAAATAATTCAAGAAACAATTTGAATTTAAGTTTTCTTGAAACAAAGGAATTAAGAACTGATTTTGAACAAGGACAAGAACAGATGTTCTTCTCTTCGCATATACTTCCCAAAGTCTGAACTACGTCCATGTGGTTATCATAATCGTGGGACTTAAATGAATTTTTCGCATCATGATAGACTCAAAGCAGCAGCGTCTTCTTGACTGCGGGAACAATTAGGCACCTTCTCAGACTACATTAAGACGCTTGTACATCGATGAAAATCTGTCTACAAAAACAAGATATTAACGTTGAAAAATGTCATTAAACGGTTGTTATTTAACGGTTATTTAGATGTTACTTTCTAAATTTTATAAAAAATCGTTTCAATTACTCTCTAAAAGAAGAATCATAAATTGAAGATACACGTTTAGAATCCTACAACAACGTCTAAAAAGAAAACACCAAATTACATTAAGTCGGATCATTCTGTATAATTCTTATGCACAACGTCTACACACAAATCAAGTGGAAAAAGAAAAATCTATTTTTGGTTGCCTTTTATGAAAATATTTGATCCGATCAAATCGTATGGGAATTGATACGATTCCGATGTGTCAATAAGAATATTAATACAATAAAGCTATTTATGTAAATTACTTTCTTTAAGAATAGTCAACCATTCCACTATCATTTAGTTGATCACACTGAAGTTAAAACAAACGTAAGTTTTATCCTTGCGTCTATACAATTTTAGCCTTTGAGGGAACATTAATATCCTTAATCAAATCTTTAAATAATTACTGTCTCACTGAAGAACTTCAGTAATAGAAAACTATTGAAAACAAATTCCATAACTGTTATAATCGGGCTGTTCTAAAAATAACGAGAATGAAAGAGAGAGCAAATGATCCATTTTTACCGATTTTAAATCAAGCGTTCGTTCCCAGACCTCATTCTCTCCAATAAAGACTCTTCGGGAAACTCTAACAAGCCTCTCCGAACAAAAGTTCAAACCTCTAAGTGCACACAAAGTAGCAGCGGGAGACAGAAATTGTAATGGTTCGTTTTCTATTAAAGGGTCTCCATCATATTCAACGTAGTTAATGATCCACGCTAATGCGTTCCAAACTGCTTAATTAAAATCTGTAAAGGCGCATTAAAAGTAAGATTCTGCTCCTTATCAGCAATTCTTGTCAGCGAAAGCAGACAACGAACCATCTTGTCCAAATAACACTTCCAAAGAGTGAGAACAATAAATGAGGATACTTTTACAGAAAATGGTTTTAAGTAAAAAGACTTCTTAATCCATCCCTCCCTCTCTCCCATCTGAAACAGGACAAACAAACATCAAAGCGGCCAAGGTCGACAAAGTAGTTAACCCGTCCGAATTCTTTACACGGACAGTGGGACACATTGTGCCGTTGTTATGGCAACGTAATCGATAGCGCAAAAGACGTTCCATTCTGGTCGGTCTGCAAATGACAGATCCGACTGATGTCCGTTTTCTGATCATTTCCACACACATATACGCGATTATTCTCGATTCAACGTAGACGAAAATAGTCTAATAAGAAAAGGTCAACCATACGGAAAGACCGACACAATGCTATGCAGTTTAGCGATTTGTCATACAAACCCAGTTACTGTTGTTAGAGATGAACTAAGCATGGAAAACGCATAGCCGTTTCCAACAGTGGATCTAGAAAACAAACAAAATGGTACTTAGTGTGTGGCAACATTTCTAGCAGAAAATGTAATGAACACTTATTTTGGAGTAGCTGATGCAGAACCACAAATTGTGGCGATAGCCCAGAAAAACTAATAACAGTCAGATTGAAGAGTAATGCGTAAACAATCACAAAAAATCGCTAGGTCCCTAAAATCCACAACCCATAAGTTGGTATGTATGACACTGCAATTCTCATGATCACATTTCAACAAAAGCCGTGTGCCGAAGATCTAAATATTCATTTTAAACATCACTCTCGTCATATCAGAAAAATGCTCTTCTATAATATTTCCATCCACTAAAGGTTTAAAACTTAGAGCATATTAGTACAATGGGCAAACTATGTTTTTTTTTTTATCATTTTATATATACGGAAACCCTTCTCGAGATACCAAACATGGAAATTCAAGTCACTTCATGCTTCCAATAAGGGCCGGTGGTTTCTGTAAAACTATTCATTTATTGTTCTCACGCTTTAGGAGTTATTTGGACAAGCCATTTCACTGTCTTCTTTCGCTGACACAGGACAATAAAATTTATCTCCCTTCTATAGACAATCCCATACATCCAGGCACATGGCATATATTTCAGTGGTCAATGGAATAGCTTCTGTCATTTTTAAAGCTTAAAAATAATAACACCTACCTTCAAGAGGATCGCGGGAAGTATTACCGTGATCTTCTTAATTTATTAAACTTATGCCACATCAATATATATATATATAAGTGAAGGGAAATAAACAAAGAAAAATATACACTCATTTATAAAAAACAACTACATAACCAAGAACAACCGATAGGTAAAAATGGTAAAAGTATTTTCTTGATATTAAGCTTTGCTAACAAAAGCCAAACATTTTGATTCCATTTCGGACTAAAATTCTTACAGACAACCTACAATTACTGCCACATTTTAAAATATGCTATACTTATTTCCTAATAAGTTATGACTTCCAGAGGCATGCCCTTGTTGTTACGTGAGATAAAAGTATTCTCTTCGAGCTATAAGAGAAAACAGATGCTTGCTTTTTAATATTTTACGATGAATTCCACAATATTCGAAATAATTCACTACTCAGTTTCAGTATTACTCTAATATTAGCAATGTTATTATTGAAGGTGTTCCTGATCCTCCTGCAAATTTGTCCGTTCTGAATACTACCAGCAGGACCATTACATTAACTTGGGATGTGCCGTTTAGTGGGAATAGCCACATTACTGGAAGTGTAGTGCAATACAAAGTGGATTCTGGTAAGTAAACACTTGATGGAGTTGATATTAATTTTTAACGAGACATCCAAGCACACTTTTAAGGAATATTTTCGTATTTCAGATGACTGGAAACAACACGCCTCTCAGTTAATTGTCTCTGGCTCAGAAGCAACAGCTACTCTTCGTTCCTTGAATCCCGTAACCTTGTACCAGATTCGTGTGATGGCCGAAAATCCTATCGGAAGAAGTGAGCCGAGCTCTGTAATTAATGTCACGACAGATGTTGAAGGTAAATTAAGTGAATATTGTAAAATTATTCGATTCATTGTACTAGTTCAAAAGTTCTACGAAGTGTTTTAAATTCCTTTGTTTCTTATAATATTTCAGATAATATTATCTGTCACAAATTGCTTCAAAAATGACCTAATTCAGCTTGTCTCTGTTGTTTAGTGAAAATAAACTAAATAATCGACATGCAGTACCTCAATCATTATATATTTTGCCGTTTTTGACATACGTTAATAGAAAGTGTTAAAATTGTATTTAAAGAGGTATCGTGTTATTGCGAACGCAGAAGCATCTGGCTTTTTGCATTTACGAAAAAAAACAATTTACGCAGCTAAATACAACTGCGAGGCAAAATAATGCATAGAACTAAAGGATAAGAGAAGTAATTCAAACAAAGAAATTACCATAAAGAATAAGCAAAGAGAAACAACCAGAATTGCAAGCGAAGAGCGTACTGGGAGCGGAAATCTTCGCTTTGTTTTAATTTTCTATTCCTTAATTATTTCATTATATAATCATGGTCGGCACTATGCTTCATATCTTCCAATTAAAACAGATTGTTAATAAGAACGGTAAATTTTGCTTGGGGAAATATCTCACTTATCTCTGTCTACTTTAGCCTCATTTTCGAATCATAATAGCAAATACAAATTAGAGTTAAATGTTAATTGATTAATACTAGCTGGATAGAGGAGACAATGTTTGCAATAGCGCATTGATACAATGGAAACAATTAAAGTAATAAGCACTTTTAAAAGACTGAAGCAAATTATACCAGAAATGAACATGTCGCTATTTTATATTAATTTGTCTATTGGAAAATTGTAGGCTATTTAGGATTAGTGGAAAATACTAGGAAGACGAGACTACTAACCGAAGAGAATCGAGATGAAGCGAACACAATTCCGAGTTAACATGTAACTGTGCAGCGAGTTATCTTGATCTCTATATTTACAATAACAGGACCCAAATCAGTTTTTTTTTTAAATCAGAAAAATTTTATAACTAATTTTGGTTGCTCTCATATATGAGATTGCTGATCGGAGATTTGAGACTTATTCATTTGTTCTTTACATTATTCTCAATAATAAAATCTGAAGGAGAAAAAAAACACTAAACACAAAAATTAAAACAAAGTGAAGATTTGTTTAAAATGCCTATGCGTAATAAAGCTGTTTGATGTTCGAAGTTTCAATTCTAGTAAATGTTATGTTATGACATATCCAGAATCATATGAAAAGCTGAATATGTATAAGCAGAATTTTTATAAAGCTGAATATGGTACCTATAAACTGAATACGTTAACCTCTGATTTCCTCAAAGTAATGATTAAGAAATGCGTATATCTGATCCCCGCAAGACGTAAGGTTAATACATAAAATAAGTATACATAGAAAAGCTACTCGTAAATCGAAAGATTGCCTCTCATTTTTAACTTTAAAACTCTGGGATCTTTGTAATGTAGATAAAAGCTGAGCACTCAAGAAATCAGCTTTCACTAGGCAAAACTTCTCCTTCTTGTCATCTCCTCTGGTTAAAAGATAGTTCATGTTTAAAAAAAAAAAAAAAAAGTGGACAAGGGTGTTAGAGTGGATCAAGCTTCCAATTTTCAGCCAAGTGGTTTCTTATTCCAGAGTGGTATGGGCGTGAAACTACTTTAAGATCGTAGACGATTTTTATCAGCCATCCTGTCAATTAGAATGGCTTGAAATGGTATGAAAACCACCTGTTTGGTATTTAGGTGAAGTGTTTCTTGATTATAGAACCTTTAGCTAACCAAGATACGAATGTGCTTTAGGTTTCAACTTTCACGAATGGGGTGACCATAAAATTGCTACCAAAACACACACGTCAGTGCTCAGTTTGCTGTGAAAAACCAACAATAGTAAATAAGTAAAGAAATGTCTAAAATATAAAATTCTAACTTGATAAGTTACAAAGAGTATAAATGAAGACGTACACGAATGCTGATTAAATTTCTTCTGATCTAACCGACCCATGCCTGATCGTATGAAATGAAATATTACACAATACATACTACCCATAAATGACTACCTCCTGAATAAAGAAAACTCACGGCAATTATGTGAATAACAAAACAAAAATTTTATCCGCTGTTAAATATTAATTAGTATGTTACCTACACTACAATAGCTATCGTAGCATTTATGTCGCTAAAAAAACTAAACGAACCTTTGGCAATTACCACAGACAGAAGTACAAATGAAAAATATTTCGACTATACTATATCTCTTTTTTATATAAAAGCCTAAAATATATATCATAAAGGTCAACACCCAAATTATTCATTTAAGTAAGCAATTAATCTCTTAGCGGATCTGAAAAATGCTGATAATGAAATAACATTTTTGGAATAGTTTTGTTGGTATTTCATTTATATACAATGCATGCAGTAACTTACATATATGTATAAAATAAATATTGCTTGGTGAAATACTTATCCTAAACAGAAGAGAAATGTAATCCATCCAATACGGGAAAAGTATTTCAATCCAAACTTAGTTTTAAGCTTTCAAAACACAGCGATTATGTAAATTGCATTAGGTCCACCAGTAGTTGAATTTAATATTCTAAAGTATTGGTTTTCCGCAATCTGTTTTAACATGCCAGCAGGGCCTCCGAGAGGGGGGTGACATCTAAGACTTTTGTCTCGGGCCAGATCGTCGGGTCCCGACCTGTCACATAACTGTGTTTATAATGCATGGTTTTAATTCTCGTAATAATACAACAATGATAAAGGATAATGGCATATCGAGAATGATACTGTGTTTTGTTTTAGACAGACGGCTACGCTCTTTAGCTCGCCGTGAGTGTCCGGAAGACATTGATTCTCTCGGCGCGTATCGCTGTAGTTATAGCGGGTTATGACGTCATAGGCGCTCGTGCAAGGTTGTTGCAGTCGGCTTCGCTAGCGCTAGCTAGTAATTGTATTCACAGTAATGTTCCCTGTCAGAACGCTTCGTTCTTGTTATTATTTTGATAGACGATGGTTTTGTTATTGTTTGTAAAGTGTGAAACTGTATAGCGTAGGCCGTGCGCTAAAAAAATAAAAGTATTCTTATTAATTTGTTTTAATTATTAAAATTATATTTTTAATAATAAAATTTGACCAAAAAAAAATGTATTATTATAAATCTGGAAATCAAAAACGAAAGGAGAAAAGGGATCGTGAGAAGGCAAAAGAAGATTTAAAAAAAACAAGCATTTACTACTGAAATATTTGAAGATGGAAGAACACCAAGATATTGAAATTTCAAGTAAACAATGTGCTAATAGTTTAACTGCTGACAAAAGTAATAAAGAATCTTCTTCACCTGGACCTGCAGCAGCTAACTCTCTGAAGTGAATACTGAAATAGAAGCTAGGGACAATTTAAACCTTCAAGATAAAGAAAAAAAAGTTGCTTGGACCTGGAATTGAAGCAACAATCAGCACTACAACCGATGTAGTTGGTAACAACGATTTAATATATGAAGAATTTACGTCAACTGGAGATGAAGCTGAAGCGACTACCAACTTAGAAGCTACCGAAGTTATAAATTACGAAGATCCAGGTACTTGGCTAGATTTCTTTAGTGATGTAAATCGGCAATTAATAGTTGTTAAAGGACTGAAATCCGAATCTGAGCTAAATGATATGGTCAAGTTAATGCAAACAGATTGTAAAGGTAGAAAATTTTCTTCATATTTAGTTTATTCTCAGTTATCAAATGGCCGTGATCAGTTAGTTCGAGACTGGTTACGCTGGAGTTGAAGCAAACAAGCCTTATATTGTGTTACCTGCCTATTATTTAGCAATGATACAAAAAGTAAACTTGTCAGCGATTTAAGTAAATCAGAAGGGTTTTGTCCTCTAAAACAAAAGTGGCAAATGTTATATACACGTTTGCCTGATCATGAAAAATCGCGATCTCATAAAGAGTGCTGCTACTTATCCTGGACTCAATTAGAACGATCTCTAACTGGTAACGGAGTAAAACAAAATGGAAAATTTAGTTATTAACGAAACAAAAAAATTTTATGAATTACTTAAAAGTTTGCTTCATGTAATTTTATTTTTAGCGTCCAGAAATTTATCATTTCGCGGTGCTAATCAACAAATTGGTAATCCACATAACGGGAACTTTCTGGGGTTAGAATTAGTTGCTCATTAATCCCATACTAAAAGAATATTTACAAAAGGTAAAAGAATCTCAAAACACCGGTCAACGACTTCAGGCCCATTAATTATCGTGGCAAACTCGAAATGAATTCATTGACATTTGCAGTAATTTTGTATTAAACAAACTTTTAAGCAAAAGAAAGAAGTCCATTTATTATTCAATAATTTGTGACTCAAATCCAGATTCGTCACATATCGAACGAAATGTTTTAATACTACGATATGTTTTCAGAAATTCTTTAACTCAAAATTGGATAATTCTTGAAAGGTTTATAGAATTTCTTGATTATTATCATAACACTGGAGAAGAAATAGCAAAAAATTATTAGAATGCTTCAGCCAACTAGAAATTGACATACAAGACTGCAGATGTTAGTGATATGACAATGCTGCAAATATAAGTGGAAAAATAAAAAGGTGTTCGGTCTTTTATTGAAAAAGAAACTGAAACTTCTCTTTATTCCCCATGTGCAGCACATTCACTGAATGTAGTGGACGTAAATGCAGATAAATGTTGTTAGGAAAGTACAATATATTTTGGAAACTTGGAGCGTTTATTTGCATTTTTTAGTTCAAGCCTCAAGTTCAAGATGGCAAATTTTATTAGAAAAAACTGGCTGTTCTCTTCATGGTTTATCTCAAACGCACTGAAGTTGTAGAATCGATGCGGTTAGACCGCTTGCTCAGAAACTTCAAAGTGTTTTAAAAGCTTTAGAGGATGTAATTTTGACTGAGAAATTATCATATGAAGGTTATTCTGAAGCTGTTGCTCTACAACGATATTTTTCAAGTTTCAAAGCAATACTTTTTGCAACAATTTGGTTTAAAATTTAAACTTCCATTGACGAACGAAATAAAATATTGCAATCTAGTACCATATCGATTGATATTGAAACAGCAAATGTCGAGTCTCTTCTGAAAGAACTTGAATATTTTAGAAATAAGTGGCAAGATGTTCTCTCTGAAGCTACACTTGTTGCAATGGAATTGGGTATGACCCCAAATGTCGAAAAACAGTCGAAAGCGAAGAGAATAAATCTAGCAGATGAAGAAAGTCCAGATGGGGATGATACACAAGGACATTTTAAAAGAACTGTATATTTTGTTATACTGGATACAGTTATTTCGCAACTTCACATGCGTTTCGCATCTTTAAAAAACATTCAGAATTTATTTTCACCAATATTAAATTTTCAAACAATCACTCATCAAGAAATTTCTGACTCGTGTAATAATTTAATAAATAAATATTCGAAATACTTAACATCATCTCTGAAAGACGAAGTCTATCACATAAAAAAGATTTATAACGCCACGTTTAAAGATGTTATACCAGGACTAGATTTATTAAATACCATTTATAAATTTCAACTATACGGTGTTTTTCCCGAAATATATACTTCAATCAGAATTTTTGGCACGATACCAGTAACAGTTGCCGAAGGTGAAAGAGCGTTGAGTAAACTTTCAGCAATAAAGAGCTCCAGTAGATCATCAATGCTCCAGGAAAGATTAAACGGCTTAGCTTCGCTATCAATAGAACATGACCCGGAAATGAAAATTGATTATGACGAGATGATTAAAGATTTCGCTAACCATAAAGTGAGGAAGTGGATGAAGCAATAAAAATTTAAAAATTCTCTTTTTATTTAATGTTTGTATTTTGTATGGTATGTAATGTATCGAATTTTGAATTTATTGTATTACTACACTATTGTATTAATACACTTTTTTAAATAAATGTTTAATGTTTTATATGACTTTTTTTATTAAATAAAAGTGATGCACTTTTTTAAGTGGGGCCCGGACCACAGACTAGCCACGGGCCCGAAGGTTTCTCTCGGAGGCCCGGCATGCCAGCGTCATTCAAGGTTTAATAACAGCTATTTTTGGAATCTTGTAGCCTCTTAAATAACAGCTGCCGAAAATTCTAATATAGAAAGCAATAATACGCCTATAATGATCAGAATAAGCTAAATGCGTACTCCATCTAAATCAATAAATCTGTTGTATGGTTAATCAAACGAAACACTATCAATCACTTTCTCGCACTCGCAAAACTTGAAAAACAAATTCTTACGATTTCTCGCTGTTCCAAGAGTGTATCAAGATTGTGGAAGAAACAGCAACTGTAATCTACTTCTATAACAAGAATTAACGAGTGGGACAAGGAAAGGCCATGAAGTCATCGCCAAGAAATTCCAGCTAAGAGAGGAACTCCTTAAGAAAGAGTATTACGTCAGCACCTTTTAGTTGGCTGCCCAGACCACATGGCACGTTTATGAATGGAATATCGATGGACTAATCTTCAATAAATCTATTTTTGTCGGTAACAAGACAGGCAAACTGGGACTAAGTAATGAAATTAACGGATAACTCGGGCTTCATTAACGCTGGAACGATGTTAAGGATTAATTAAATTGATTTCAGTGTTTACCATAATTACAGGATTAGTCCTGCTTACCTTTCAGCCGCTCTTGTTCATCCTTATCGTGATTAAACAGTCATTTCTTACGGGAACGAAACTGTCTGCTAAGTAAGGTCTGAGTACTTTGTCTTCCTCTGTTTAAGGAATGTATAAAGTTCGGTGTCAAATGCAAGAGTATTTAAGATGGCTGGAAAAGGCAAGTTATCAATACGTTATTTATTTCTCAGTAAACTCAGAGATGAGTTTGGCTCTAGTTAAGGGTCGTAGAATATTATATTTTTCCATTTTAGGTAGTTAACCAACAAGAATTAATACTTTCCGTTAATATCGTAATAATGAACTAGACACTGTCGTGTGAATTTTAAAACACGTGTTCCATAAAGTATAGAGTTTATATAAGTTAGGAATATCAGATTTTTTTAAGGTAACAACTTGAGATGGAGCTCCATGCGTAGCTCGCTAAACACATCCAATCTGTAAGCGATGCTCTTAACCACTAATGCTCTCACCAATTACTATTCTTGAGAAGTTCTCTATCTCGTAAACTTAGGATTCTGAACATTATCAGTTTCCGTAAAAGGATTTCACCATCATTTGACAAAATTATCAGATGGAGTAACCTGAAGAAACTGCCCAAATTCTCGTTGCACACACATCATTGATGGCATGTTCGTATTAAAATATCTTTCGCTATCTCTTGAAGTCTATCGATTAGAATGGAATGGTACGCACGTTCAAGGAACTATTTGTGTAGGAGATGGAATGGTGCGCATGCACACTAAACGATTTCAGTAGATGAATAACTGACTTGCATTACGTAAATATTAACAATTTACAATTGGTTTCAAAACTATTTGCATCTTTAAATACCTATGTTAACTTAAATAAGCTATATTTCTTTACGTTTTAGAAATTATGAGGACTCAACTTCATCTCTCATAATATTTTAATACAATTGTAAAAAGCAGTCTATACATTAAATGCGCAATAAATAAGGATGAAATATTCAGCAAGTATCTTCCTTGGAAATCGCGAAAATATTTAGCGTGAGTTGCATGATATCACAAAACAACAGAAGATTAAAAAAACACCATAATCGAAAGCTTTCCGTCATACTTAGATAGCTTCTATAATGATGACCTACGTGAATTGGTAAAACTAACTGTTTAGGAACTTCATAACTAGTATAACGCAATCTGTCTATCTACGCATGTCAAGAATGAATAATAATGCAATTCACTGACTGAAACTATGAACGCATGTGGCTATCGGATTTTTCTGAAATAAAATTTTAACTTTTCGTTTTGTAGCTCCAGCTGGCCCTCCTAGAGATTGTCATGTTCAAGCTACAGGAGCGCAATCCCTTAAAGTTTCATGGAAGGTATGATGCGATGATTTTGGAACTTCATTGACATTTTGAATATCAATTATTCTTCCTATTGTGTTAGTAAAGATAGCTATAAATGTATCGTCATTTGATATTTTTATTGTTATTCTCTTTCTTTCTCTCTTTATTTTTCTGTTCTTAGCCACCAAAAGAAGATCTTCGCCACGGCAGAATAACTGGATATTACGTAGGCTACAAGATAAGTGACACTTCAGAATCTTATCAATTTAAGAACGTACCGGACAACAGAGAAGAGCTCTCTACCTATCTAACCAGTCTCCTTCCCTTCACCAAGTACGATGTAGTAGTCCAAGCTTACAATTCCGCAGGATCTGGTCCTCGCTCGGACAGAGTAGTTGGAAGAACTCTGGAATCAGGTAAAGGTTTAAATAGAATTTTTCTTTCTTCGTAAAAAAAAAGTTTTAAACCTTCTTACAATTGCATTAAAGTTCTCAATGCATTCGCGCGGACTTGATAAGGCCGTGAGCTCAGTACTAAGAATATGAGGTAAGGTCTACTGGTGCATTTCTCGTATTTTCTTAATCATTTTCTCATGATTGTTTGAACTCGGAATCGCGTCTGTAGCTAACTGAAGGATAATATTACTCACTTATTATTGTTCAAGAAAATCAACTGGCTGCCACAGATCTAAACGTTTATCAAAAAGAAACAACGAACAAATATATTCCACCTGCCAATAATGCAACGGAATCTTTAGCAAGCTGTCGACAGCGCAATCATTTGAACCCTGATTGCTTGTTTTTCCTCAACCCAATGGTTGGTGGGATAGCAATGCTACTTTACTAGAGAATTATTATTATAAAGTGGTTTCTTTTGCCTTCTTGTCCAATACTATATCTGCAGATGTGTGTGTTCATGAGACTAGTTTGTCTGTTTTGAGGGACGGAAAGCCGAGTAACCAGGAGGGAAAAACTCCACCACCGCCTGAGACCGGCTAAGTCACATTTGATTGAAAAGCCCCAATAAATATTGAGTCATGGATGGGAACCGAAACCAGCTCTTTCTAAACAAAGACCCAGTTTATCTACAGAAGCTCTCCCGATTGCTAGCAAAAATTAAAACACTACATTACATAAAAATGTTGGAAAAATAAAAGTGGAAAAATTCTCTCTCTCTCTTCCTCCCTGCAATCACATGCATGACATAAAGAAGAATATTACATGAGTGTTGTCAGTCTGTTGTTCATCTTAGCAGCTGCAGCGCTTTCCTTTGCAGCATCGCTTTTATTAGTCCGTTTACATATTCAAACCTAAATAATCAAGATTACAATATGCAGCACTTGAACTGCAAAATCGCTCGCACGAATCTAAAAGAACGGTGCTAAAAAGAAAAAAAAAAAGTAACGTTCACATAAACTGTCATACGCAGATAAAAACATACATTTAAATTAGATATTGTCATTAAAAGAAGTGCATGTAATTAAACGATTCTATTGAGGACAAGAGAAACGAACAAAAGCAGAGAAAACGCCACAAATCAGAGTAAATTAAAGAATTCTAGAATTACAAGCCTGAAGAGAAAGAGAAGAAAAAAAAAGATGGAAGTAAACGAACGAGATTCATTAGAGGAAACGAAATACTTAAAAAAAATGTTTCAATCAAAGGATGAAAAATGGAAAGAAACATTTGGGTGCAGAGGAGTAGACGTTGTAACAACAACTGTGATTAATAAGCACAATTTGGGTGTTCATTTTGCATATGGGAGGAGTTTGTTTTTTTTTATTAGAAAGGAATGAAGGAATGCCGAACCAAGAAGGGGAAAATATTGCGTCTTTTAATGATAATGAAGAAAAATCAGAGCACATCTCTTTGTGACATACTTTAATTTGTGGTTAAAAATTAGAATATATTTCTATGTTTGTGTGCGTGCACATTTTTAACATGTGCTAATAAAATTGATCAGACTTCGGACTACAGTGAAGTAGATCCACAATCTTTTTGTTAGTAAATATGAATTGACGGCAAAACTATATCCTTAAACATCTGTCAAAGATGCGGTACAAATTATAACACTCTCCCCAAATCAAATGCAATTACATTTTACCCATTACGTTTTATACATTTTAACTCATTACATATACAGTAGTTTCTAAATGAAAATCTTGTAATTATGAGTCTTTCAAAACAAAAAATTGCGAGGTTACAAATTAAACGTTCGTTTTGTGGAACTGTAAACGTGTTGCAACATATGCAGCCGTGTATTCAGTGAAGCGACAGTTAAGCTCCTGTCTGTCTCTTTTTCTTCGTTAATGGAAATAAAAGGCTGATTTGAAGTAAGTTCAGACAGTTCAACTTTCTTAATTACAGTATTTCTCTGTTATATTTTATTGCGAATGTTATAACAGAGACATTGAATATCGAACTTAGTATACATTATCATTACCCTTCTCCTCGATCATTTTTGAGCCTTTTATAACTATTTTTATGTTGAAAATAATTTCTTTGTCCATCCTTTTATCCCTTTTCCTTCATGATGTTATTCATAAATGGATGCCTCTCTTTAAACAGAGAAATAGTAGTCTGAAAAAAAAAGGAAGAAGCGATATTCAAACGACGTCAGAAATTCTACGAAGATGTGCGATCGAATAAGGACGGATGTTCAAGGAACTATTTGTGTAGGAGATGGAATGATGCGCATGTACACAAAACTGTTTCAGTAGGTGAACAACTTGAGAAATCTTCAGGAAAGATTTCTCAAGTGTGTGTTTGAAAGACGGGATTATAATAATTACGAGATCTATTTGACAGACGATCATTTGTCTCGCTGAAGCAGCTATTTTAACTGAAGTTTTACACATCGATTTCCTAAATAGAAGGCTTTCACTATTCTGGAAATCAGAATTTCATGCTGCTATTTTAAATACAAATATTTATTCCAACCACGAATACCTAGCTGAAGATGTTTTCGCCTACTGACTCCATTCCGATCAGATTCTTATCATTCGTTAAGATCGCTTAAGTCTAACAAAAATGCTCAGTATTTTCCGCTGCTACAAAACTTTGGAGTATGTGATTCGTGATCAACAAGAATTTACCTGAATCAGTCAGGTTAATCTAGTTGATGAAAAATGAGAGAGGCGGGGACAATCAATTTAAAGAAATTAGTAATCTAGAGAACTCCCGAAAACAACGGGTGGTTAGTAGAAAAGGCCCAACTGCTCGCAGTCATGAAACTGCAGGTGGCCATAAAATAACTTTCCCTCTTTGGAGGCATCTGTAGCTAAACCCAATAAACGGAATGAGACCATATTTTATATTGAGACTTTTGAAAGCATGGGGAGATGAATTCCATGGGAAAAAAAAAAAAAGATTTAGTACCAAAAGTCGCCGATAGGGGAAATTTGGCGCTGGCGGAGCCGAAAACAAGCGGGTAATTACATTAAAGGCAGATAAAATGGAATAATAACATTTCGACGTCGTAAGCGACAGCCGCGTCACTCATTCCAGTTGGATATGTGGCGCGTTACAACGATAATAATAATAATAATAATAATAATAATAATAATAATTGAACTAAAACAACAACTTGCGAGAGACAGAAATTAATGTAGTGATTGAACTCAGAGACAAAAGTCACTCCATGTGACTTTTGGCTGTGGGGGTATTTGAAATCAGTTGTGTATGTTGGTGGCGTTCCCATCTTCCATGTCATATAAAGAGAATATAAAACGGGCTGTTATGAACATCCAATCCGACTCCTTACGCTCGCTCAGCTGTAGAGCATGGCGCACACAAGAAAGGTCAGCACATTGAAAATCTTGTATGTGGTCCAGGGGACCCTGATTCTGATGAATTAAACATTATTTCCTGTGAATTCAATTACTACATTAATTTCTGTGTCTCTCGCAAGTTGTTGTTTTAGTTCAATGATTATTATTATTATTATCATTGTAACGCGCCACATATCCAGCTGGAATGATTAACGCGGCTGTCGCTTACACCGTCGAAATGTTATTATTCCATTTTATCTGCCTTTAATGTAATTATTCACTTGTTTTCGGCTCTGCCAGAGCCAAAATTTTCCCTATCGGTGACTTTTGGTAATAAATCTTTTTTTTCTCGGAAATCATCTCCCCATGCCCTCGAAAGTCTCAATATAAAATTTGGTCTCAATCCGTTTATTGGTTTTAGCTACAGATGCCTCCAAAGAGGGAAAGTTATTTTATGGCCACCCTGTATTTAAAGTTTTTTTTTCCCTGTGGGAATTATTGTGAAAGCATAAAGCTCACACACGAGAGTGTCTTCACTACACAAGTTAGACAAAATTAGAGACAAATTTATCAGTTGCTCCTGAAATATTAGACATAAACGGCAAAAGCTGAGTCACAGTTTGATATAAGCTGCGACTTAGCCGATTCATAATCTTGTTCACTCTAAATACATCAATTACATTCTAAACTGTCATATTACTGTACATTTTTTCTTTTTAATTTTGATAAATATCTAAATTTAAAATACCGACATCCCTTTGCGGAAAAACTCTCTAGTGTAGACAACTGAATTATATTATTCATGGCTATGTTAGCCCTTCTAAAGAGCACAGAAAAAATTCGAAAAAGAAAAATATACAACCAAAAATACACGGATGGCGCTTTATTATTGTTGTCAATGTAGATATTTTAATAATGAAGTAAATGCGATTGGATTAGATAAACTAATCATCTGTTAGTAATTTATGTAATTCGAAATTAGTATATTCATTATTATTATAACCAATAAGGATTATTCTTAACTAGTAGGGTTGAATGTGTATATTATTGTTAATCATTAATAGTTTATCGTTTAATTTTAATGAGCTCTATATATAAGTACCAGTGATGCACATGTAACCTTAATCTTGAACACGTTGGTATTTCTCTCAATATCGTATCGTAAAATGTTCGTTATTATCTTCCTTTCATAGTAGTAAACCGTGTAGTCTGTTCCGGTTCCTTAGGGTTTTCCTATTCTTTTTGTTTGCATCGTGGTATTGTTGATAATCTATTGGATGCATTATATTCACGTGCTGAATCAACATATTTCTAATTATCTATTGTTAACAATAGATAATTAGAAATGTTTTCGCTATTGTTTGTGAATAATTTCTATAACGAAAAACATATTTCTTTATAGAAATATGTTTTCATTATTGTTCATGAAAAATTTTCTCTGTTTCTTTTTTTACATATACAGTTTGCTACCCACTTTTCAAAATTGGGTAGAAATTTTGAAACTTTTATCGCGTTTATTAGTTTCGTCGGACAACAGTAAAGATACAAAATGATCAGCTTGAGAATCATTGATTATCTCCAACGTGGTCTTTGACTGCGGTATTCAGATTGGGTTTCCTCGGGTTATTCGACTCCCGCTTAAAAGCATAAAGCCCGTCTCGAACACGTTTTGTAACAGTGCTATCATACGCAACAGGAATTGAATCATTCATAAAGTTAATGCCATTTCCTTACTACCTTGGACGAAATTATTCATAAAGTTAATGCCATTTCCTTACTACCTTGGACGAAATTGAGTTCTCCTGTTACAAGACTGAAATACCCATATTTAAAAACACGTAACATAGATGCAATTTTTGGCGGATTTATTACTCTCACGGAAAAACAAATTACCACGAAAAGGATCCATTAATTGTTGCAACAATAATAACAGAATTTGTTTGCATAAGATACAAATTCCAATTTGCTTTGACATCAGAAAAGCATGAAAATAAACAGAGAAATGTGCATAGACAGTATCACTCCCTCTAGGGATTTATAAAAACACATACAAAGAAATTTGTATCATATTTGCTTTTTTTGTCTCTGCAAGTTGCGAATACATTGCAGACGAAGCTTTGCAATTTTTTTCCTCATCTTATTGAAGATGGCGAAAAACTTGAATCATGAGAAAGAAGAACGTGATTAGAATCGAAGAGAAAATCCTTCTCGCTATCATATCCTGTGGCACACAGAGTCAATTACAGACCGAACGAAGACTTCATTCTTTACATTTTTCCTATTCCACTTTATTATTCTTTCTTCTGGTCTCCCCCCCCCTCCCTCACTCACTCATTTCATCTTTCCTTACTGAACATTTCTCATGTTTCTCTCCGTACTTTCGTTTGACTAACTAAATTAAGCATACAAAAAAATCTACGAAAGAAAATGAGAAGTTCCATCAAAGATAAAAATGATATCTTGGAGCATGTATTAGTAATTAAAGATCTCTACATAAAAATAAGATTTCAATTAAACTTTAAAAGAACCATGGCGTAAAAACGTCTGTAAAAAACTTGACAGATAGCTTAATTAGTTCTCTGGCGAAAACAGACGGAAATTAAAGTTAAATTTTCTGCACTCTTTTGAATCCACTAAAAAGTGTTCGAATATAAACAAAAACAGATTCAGCGATATCTTCAAAATCACCACCTCCTCCTTAAGTGCTGAAATATAAAAATCAGTAGGAAAATGTTATGAATATTCACGCAAATTAGTTCTTCTTCTTAAGCAACTACTGAGGTGACTATTCAGTTGGATTTATTGTTTTTTTGACTTATGACCTTTGTTACGAAAACAATCAATCTTGCGGTGAATGTAGAGCATGATTAAACTTGCCCTTCAGAGCAAACAGTGTCAGGTTTCGAGTATTATTGCTCATGGTTTCATTTACCAGATCAGTGCGTTGAGTAAATAAAGTTGGCATTTACTCCATCCTTTCCTTGTCTCGACTGGGAGTATTTTCGTTCACTGGAAATAGTGAGCGGATATCCTCTTGGTTTTAATCCACAAATATCATGAAGTGCTTTTGTATTTGAAGTGACTATTGTTAGTTTTTCACACTTGGTTTTGTCAATTATTTTCTGATTTGTACATGACGTAATCATAAAATATTTCCAAACTTTTACCTTGATTGTATTGTTTGATTATTTACTTTTTTGTGATTTTTTTTAACTTCGTTCTCTCATACAACCATCAGAAAAATCCTATACATATCTTTTCCTCGTATTACTGTTCATATACTGTTCAGAATCATCGTGTTGTTAATAATGCGATAGTAATCTGCCATTTAAATAAAAAGGTTCAGAAAGAAAAAAATATATAATGAAGAAATTTAATCGTTTAATTAAAATCTTAGTAAAGTTTTTGTGAAAGAATCCTAGAAAAAAAAGAATAACTCATTTTTTCGGATATCTGATTTTGAAACTTTTTCTTAAAGGTTTTCGTTTCGGATATGATGATGCAAAAAAAGGACGGAACACACATTCTTGATGACACTGATATCCCTATATTAGTTCAAGTTTTGATCTTCTAAACGTTGCTAGTGTGATGCGACTATAATTAAGAATATCTCAAGCGATAGCAGAAATTGAAGTATTTTTGAATTTGTTTTTATATTGGAAGATGTTTTTTCCCCATTTTGGTTGTCATTGTCAAGTTGTTTCTCAGCTTTATGAAGAGAAAAAAATAAAGCAGAGAGACAAAGAAAGCCGTTCGTGCATTACTTGTATTATTAGCTCTTTGATTTTTGTTTGCAAGAGATAAGAATACTGATAATGTTCTCTAGTAACTACTGCGTAAAGAAAGTAAGGTGTTTCCGTTAAAAGTTCGAGCTACGATATCCTACAATAAAGTAACCAATCTCTTGAAATACAATGTTTAACTGTACTATAAATAGAAAAGATTCGCATTTCAGTTGCTGCAATACTGAATCATATAACTAAACAAGAATTCTATTTCGAAATATTTGTGTTTTTTTTTTTTTTTTAAAATCTGATGGTTTGTCTTTTCAAATATTTGTCACTCATTTCTACAACGAGGTGTACACTTCAATAGAAGCATCCTCACTCCAGAACACACTAAAGCTATCCAAACAACTTTACAGACTGAGTTGGAGTATATTTAAATTGTCGCTATCGATTCAGTATTACCACGTGCTCTTATAATAAAAAATGGGATCCCGTTTATTGCTAGTCCTCCTATGAAACCTCCAAACATTGAAGTAGAAAAGGAAGAAAGATGCTCAGTAGAAGATCGTCTTCAGTAATTACCAGTACGTTTTTTTTCTTTTTAGTTGGGCTGGGAAATTAGATTAGCACGACCACCTGAAAAGGAATAATAGTCAATCTTAAATAAAGGTAGCTGCTGCCCTAATGTAAATATAGCTGTGCTACAGTGTGTTCAGTGATAAGTGAACCACACTGTTGTTGCAATGCTAAAGAAGAGATGGAAAGATTGAATTGAAAATCACCGGATCTAACGGCAGCGTTTATTGAAAAAAAAAATGAAACTGTCACAATAAAATTCACTATGAAGTAAAGAATAACAGTGAATCGATAGGTCGGGGGGAGGGGGGGAGAAGAAATTGTAATTTTTATGGGATCATTTTTGTCTTGTGTTTTAGAAGACTGCTTTATATAATAGTGGATTACTAAGAGAAAAGCCAAACAAATGCCGTTATTAACACTCACGACATAGTCTGAACAACGTAGGTTCCTAATTTTTAGAAATCGTGAGTGTCTAAGCAACCGAACTAAAACTAAGAAAGTTAGTATTGCATGAAATGTAATATTCGAATCCCACGTGCACATCGCTAAACACAACTCTTAATTTAGAACAACAACAAAAAAAAGCAGATTCATAGGATGTAAATAAATCAGAAGTGACAAATTAAATCTGCACTGGGAGGAATTTAACTAATTTCTCTTAATTAGTTTAAAAACTTGTTTCGTTTGCACCACTGTAATTCAAACAAGAAGTGTAATTCCTTAGAGCCTAAATCAACTTGCATTTCTTTGAGCTAATATCCTCGCTTTAAATACTCAAAACTTGCTGTAAAGCTGAATATTAAGTTTTAAGCATATATTATTTAGCAAAGTAACAAGCTCTTATGGTTAATTGATTTCATGAAGTCACCTGAGTTGGATTGCAAAGTTTAATTAAAAAACGTAATTAAAGCAAAAAGTTTAATGGAATAAAATAATAGAATCACGAGTACGTTGATATCGTCCTGATGTGTGATTTTGTAGAAAAATCTAAATCAGTGCAGTTTCTGTAGGTGGTGCATAAATTTTAATCCTGAATCTCAGCGCAATTAATGTTGAAAAATTATTATTCTGATAGGTGTTTATTGTGTTTCTTTTGTAATAGTTTTTTTTAAGACGGAGAGAGTATGAAGTTCATTCTTATAAAAATTATAATTCCTTTCTATAAACTTGTGTTTAATGAGATATTTGGTCTTATCTTGTCTCTTCTCCTCCAGGACAAGGTCTAATACTCAAGTTCTCTTTGCTAATGATGTGTCTATAATATACTGCTTCAGATAATTATACTTAATTATATAAATGTTTAATATGCGATGGGTTCTTCTACATTACTTCAATTTAGCAGTATTTTCTTTTACTGTTTTAATATGAACTGCACAATTCATTTTTCATTCTGACTAAAGATGTTTTAATAAGTTTTTGTGTACTTTCTTTTAACTCTGCAAGAAGGATGATGTTTGCACATATTTCAAGTTATTAATGATTTCTCTATTTACAGTAATGCCTTCTTTCTTTTCACTGAATGTTTCATTTCCTGTTTAGAATAAATTATACACAAGAGGATCCTTCCTTGTCTTGCTTCTCTCGCTTAATTTTCATCGATTTTTTTTAAAATTTGGTAATCCAACAATCGTTTTTTAATTTCAGTGTATTTTTAATCATATTTAGTTCTTCAAATTCATTTTTATTTTATGAAAACAGTGTATTTTTCGTATCTCTTACAATGTTTTCCTCCCCATTTTACGGAAGAAAAACTGGTTTTCTGAGAGGAATATTAAAACCCACGACTAAGACTGATTACCTCAGCCTTAAGAAGGCGTGGATTCATTCATGATTCACTAAACCTACAAGATATTTTCGTTAGAAACTTATTTTCTTCTTAAGTTTATTAAGATCGCTTAAATCGTATTTCCAAATCAGTGTTTATATTCTTTCAACGGTAAAAGCTATTGATTCATTAGTTATTTAAAACAGCACCAACTTATTTAATACACCAAAATACAATTTGAAACGATATTCAAGCAAAGAACAACACTGAATTATACAGGTTTGATATTTGAATCAAATATCAGACCTGTATTTTTTTTTTATATTAATACATGAAATTTGGAAGACCCCATAATAAATTATTATTAGCTGACACCTCCATGGGTGTCCAAAGACTCATCGAAGAAGGGCACCTACTCTAAAACTCTGTCTCCACCATTCAATCCACCGACGAACCGCAACTACACCAACGCCGTCTACCGCCCACCAGGATTCGAACCCGCAGCCTTTTGGAATGAGAGCGGATATGCTAACCACTCGGCCAACCAGGCCGGCAAATTAGCACTGATATGGACGAAACTTTCGCGATACAGTTAAAGTCTAGTGTAACGAGGTGTTTTTGTATGAACAGTTAATGCATTAATATTAAACTCACGGAAATGTCTGTTTTAATAATGAGAGATTAATGTTTTCATTATAGCGAAAACTTCTGGCGGCCATTTTTTGCAGTTATGTAAATATTGTTCATTGGGAATCGCGTCAATCAATCATGATATAATTAACCGTATTGTTTGCGAATGAATCCCTTTACTCTTGTTCAATCTGTTCTACCGAACGGACAGTTAAGCCTTGCAGTAGATTGATTTTCCATTCTTCTAAGTTTACAAAATAGAGCATTAGTGGGTGGAGTCATAAAAAATGCTCCAAGTACTAACTTTGATTTGATTTTTGACCTTTATTGAGGTCTCATATCCAGTCTCTAATTGAGGTCTCCAATCCAGAGTATTATAATAATAAGGTGCGACATCTTTTGGCAACTCGTATATAAAAATTTGACTTCTGCATTACTTCAACCTTGGAATCACCTGTGGATCTGGCTCCCACTGATGAGACTTGAATAAAGGTCGAAACTGGTCTAGGTAGTGACCCTTCCCATAATGCATAGCATTATACATGTCAGCAAGGAGTTTTTTTGCATTATGGGATACCAATGCAAGTGATGTGAAGTCATAGCACCTTTACCACGAGTTGCCGCAGTTCTGAAGATACTTCAGTTGCAAACTCTGTTTGCTTAAACTTGGATAAAGGATTAAATCAAATATATAATTTCTTGGTATCTTTAATTTATGGACAAATAATTGTTCTACACTGTAGATCTGACTTACAATATCAGAAAAATAAAAACTGCTTCTTTATTGGGCAAGACCGTTATATCTTAATAATGGTGTCAACATGACATGGATTTTCCAAAGAGTAGATCGAATAATTTAAACTAGTCACTAACGATGCCTAATTACATTCATTCAGTGATTTTGGGGTACTCTTAAGTCACATCGAAAAACATGTAATATTTTCTTTCAATCAATCCACCTCTGGTCTTCGCAACAGCGTTCCCGTACTGTTGAGTACAACTTCCAGATTTTTGAGAAACACGTTAATAAGGTACCTCTTTCTTCTTAATCACTTACCCACACATAGCACTCTTATGCAATAGATCTTTGACCCCTCGTGTGCGATATTAAAAAAAGAAAGAATAGTTTCACATCATTTGCCTTGGTATCTCATAATGCAAGCACAGGTGATAAGGTGAAAATAACAATATCAATCAGAATAGAAATAAGAATTAAAGCTGAAGCATCCGGTGTAATTTGAAACGCTTTAAAATGTGGTAGCACTTTCTCATCTCTGTATAAAGATCAACTGGTCCAAATATAAACATTTCTCACAATCACGAGTTCTTTCTTCTTTGGGTATTTCTAGATCCATCTGATCACTGCACAACTGCCCAAGAACTCAAAAACATTCCTGTACCATTAGTATTTGGATTTCTCCCTGGATTGTTTATGGACAAATTGGAATAACGACCGCCGAAACTCACATTTTGAATTTCTCTACTAATTTTCTATGCGTTAGTCAATGATTACGTAGAAGTATAGTGACACTAACTCAAAGGTGGGCTTCAAATCAGTATATCTTCTTTAATGTTATTTTTCTCCATAACGAAGTGGTGCTGAATTTGTGCTTATACAAAATTTATTTAAACGTTACAATGCATAACCTCTTCTTGGTTAATTCCCTAAACTGCTGAGATTTCCCTTGAAGCCCTTTGATAACATAGGTGAAATTATTTTACTTTTCTAGACAGACTGTATTCAGGAAGTTGATAATGACATATCAATTATTAATGTGTATATGAATATAATCACCTCATTAAGTGTATACATGAACGTTTCGTTAATAGAATAAAAAAGTAATGATAGCTTATTATGTAAGGAACACTATTTGCATTTTAGATGAGCCTGGATATCGATTTATATTTCCAATGAATAATTTGCTGTATAAGGTAAATAGAAATCGAATGAAAAATTTATTTATTTTGGCATAAATTTATTAAGATACACAGATGATTTTAAAATGCATTATGGAATTACTTTTCTCTCAGCTAATAATAAATATGACAAATTTATCATTTACTATTATTGCAAAATTTAGGAAGCAAACGATTACATTAAAAAAAATTAACAAACACCAGTGAAGATTTGAATATGAGTGAAATTTAAACTATTCGACTAAAGTGAAAGCAACAGATACTGTTCGGGTCTCTTTGCAAGATGTTGACAGAAGATCTAAAATAAAATGAAAATTTAAATATTTGCTAACATCCGAAATTCCATTCTTTCTCTTCGGATATACTTTTCTAGAACAAAGCGTAAATTGGGAGAATAAGAGCCACCGGGAGCATGGAAAATTCATTATGATTAGAACTAATGTAAATTACACACACACACACACACACACACACAGAGGGCGGGGGGGGGAAGACGACGCTGCTGAACTCACTTCAAAGGAAAGCAGAAATCTAAACACAAGAATTTTATTTCCTGTGGAATAAACATTCCAATCATATTTACGTTTACAAAATATAATAGAGCGCATGTTTTACTTTTCAAAATTTAAAATTTCTAAAGCTAAATGAAGTGATAAGAATGAACTGAAGGATGGAATCCTGTTCTAACTTCGAAAATCTTTTTAAATCATCTGGAAGATCAAGACGTTCAAATCAGTCTACCAAATCATTAAGAACTTTATAAGCTTTTATACTCTCCTCTAAAAAATCAGCATCCTATTCTTCTACTCTATGGAAATCTTCGAATGATCTGACACACTGGTTTTTCATAGAAGTACTGCACCACAGAATTCGCAACAAAAGGACAATTTCTTCCTTAGAAAAACAAAAACGAATTCGATCATTCCAATGGGAATGACTATGCTACGCATTAATTAGATAAGATGTTTTTTTAAATGCATTGGTTTTCATAAATTAAGGAGCGAAAAAAAAAATCACGATAACTCAAAAATTGTATGATGAAGTTTTCTGCAATTCGATGAAACGTACTATGATATATGCGAAAGAAACACCCGGAAATTTTGTAAATAAATAGTTCAATTATAACAAATGGGTACATGAATACAACGGTCAAAAACAAGAGATCGAAATTAGATTGTCAATGTGCCTCAATAAAGAATATGGACAGCCCCTCACAGCCATACAGCCCTCAACGATGTTTCATACTCTATATAATCGTGTCCAGGAGCTCAGGAGGTAATAACTATTGTTCGTGCAAAGCACCTTTAAGTCTCTCTCTCAAAGTTTTGAAAAGGAGTGTTAGGGCAGCAGCATATCTACCCAGACATGCTCAATAGGATTAAAGTCAGGACACCCGGCTGGCCAGTTCATACGTACGACAGTCTCTTCTTTCAGATATTGGTCCACGAGCTTCCCTCAACGACAAGGGGGATTATCGTCTTGTATGTTAAATGTTGCTCCTATCACACCTACATACGGACAAACATATGGGCACAGGACCTCTGTAAGTAGCAGGTCTGGTATCGCATTGTAGAGCAAATTGGGAATCGTCTATAACTATACCAACTCGATTAGTCTTGCGGACGTTTTCTCCTGTGGCGTAGGGATTGACACACACAGACTTCTGGTTGACTAGCATAGAACCCATTATCCTGAAGCCTTCTACGTACAATGGAAGGAGATACCAATGTTCTTGTATCCGACGCGAGGTCAGATTGTAGCTGATTCGGGAGTACACTCTTGTTTCGGCGAGCAGATAATCGGTGATATCGATCACCCACTGCACTTGTAGCAGTGGCCCTCCTTCACTCTACCTCTGGGATGGTTGTGACTGTTGAAATTGGTTTCACAGTCTATGAAGCACGGATCCACTCGCATGCAACCACCTGACAACCTCTGGTCTTATGATGGCTTGCCACCTGAATTTATCAGTTAAATGATGTTCTGATCATATCCAAGAAATTTACTATCATGAAATGTCTTGTTCTCACCAGACACGAAATGGAAAACCACTATATAACGCCACGTTTATTGGTTCATTTGCATATACTGCTCAGCGCCACTGTTTCTATAAGATAACCAGACGCAATGACTTTTTACACAATGTACCTGACTTTTCATGTTCCCCTCCCCCCGAGTAATTGACGGACGCCTGTATTTTGGTGCCTTATCATTTGATAAATTCGCTTTTATATCAAATAGCATTGTTCTTTAATAGATATCTTAAAACAGAATGATTATAAATTTAAATCTCTAAACCGTCTTAACATCCTTGTGAAAATGACAATGAATATTTTTCTTCTCTTTGTCTACCTCTAGCGCCACCTACATCTCCAGTATTGACCGTAGTGGACACAACAACTTCTACTATTGACATTAAGTGGGGAAAAGATTCCAAGGACAAGTCAACCATTACTGGTAAGCATTCATCTGTTATTTCTTCAGAATTCTTTCCTTTGACATAGTGCAATCCACTCATTTCATGTAATTATTGATATTTTTCTATGCCTTATTAAGAAGACAATATACCGAAAACTATTGCTTTAGTAATAGTTATCAATATTTATACTTTTACATCTTTTTTTCGACGCTTGTTGTTTCAAAAAGTATTTTCAAAGCAACATTAATGTACAAAATTAACATTAATGTTGTTACAACAATAAAAAATATTTTATTATTTTTATTATGGTAAATGCGTGCACGTTTGTTACAGGTATTGGGTGAGAGCCATTATAAGTGCTTCTCTGTACACTACCAGCGCAATGAATGCATAGTAGCTGTTATTACACACACAAAAAGAGAGCTTATATTTCGGGTCTTAAGTTTTTGAAGTGTGTGTGTGGGCCATAGTGTGTGTGAGTTACAGCTACTTTTCGCAGCTTAAATAGTGCATAGCCATATTATTTCTATGCCTTCCATTATCCTGCGATCCAAAATTCGATTAGTGGTGTAATAAGCCCTTTTGTGCTCGTTCTCGCTCTAAATCCAACATGAATAAGTCTCCCGATAAATAAAAATAGCCAAACTTGTTTTGATGCAGTTTCTCTCCACATCCTGAAAAGACTTCGAAATCTTTCTTCCTTTTTTTTTTTTTTTAGGTGCACTATCCCAGTTGCTCTTAATGCACACTCGAAACACTAAACCAGTTACTTCATTCCACTCGTCTCTGCCATGGCATATTCCCATAAAAAAGCAATAAAAGCTGGTCAAGAAGAAAGAAGGTACGAGATACAGTAATTCTATTAAAAGAATGAGAGCCAGTCCAAATTTGTAGAACACACAGGCCTATAGAAATGCTTACCAATATAGAACCGATATCCTTCAGATACTCACAAATAGCAGTATCATGCTGAAGGTTCCTGCTCAGTCTAAAGGAGTGAGTGAAACCTTTAGTATGATAGGAACAGCAGCTTAAAAAACATGACAAAAAAAACTTGTTTGATTCAAACGATGGGTGAATAGTACTCTAAGAAGAAAGAGAAATGTCGTCTCAGAGCAACATACACTATGTTCACGAATATGGCAGAATTATAGTTCCAAGAACCTAAATTGAACACTTAAAGAGTGGGAATACCTTTTTTTTTATCGTGATCGCATTTCTATTCTTTTAAAAATATTCTTATCACTTGATGATGTGCCCGATATGTCGGAGCACTTTTCTTTCATTCCACAATATTATTGGATGTTCTAGTCTGATCCACGCTGACATTCCACTTAAGTCTCAAAAGTGTTGGAGTAGATCGAGATCTGAACAGTGCAGCCAGCCAAGTTGTTCCATAATATCTTCTTTAAAACCACGCTGTAGTAAGTGTATTGAAGCGTTGAAAAAAGCGATCTGCGAATGTTCTTCCTTAAAGCTGCTATAGTGTAGCAAGCATTGCATTACTAGACGTATTGTATACCCATCGTCCTTGTCCCACTCACAACCAATGATTCGAATTCACTCTAAAAGAAACAGCTCCGAACCAATACACTTCAAACTTCCGCTCTACCAGAGCCATACGCCTGAGGAAAATGCACTCGGACATACATAACGCGTTTTCCTGGAACCCCATCACATCCACACCCACAATGGCCCATTCGATCATGAAAGGGTGCAGTGTGATTCATCGCTCCTTGTCATGTAATTTTAATGCCTTACAGACCAATGTTCTTCGCACTAGTAGTTGCGCTGTTCATAGTATTTTACTCATATACAATTCTTTTGTAAAAACGGACTGAATCTCTTTACTCAATGTTCGTGTGAACTTCTGGTTTATCATTTCTGCATCGAACTGCAAGATTTCCATACCACCTTTTGTTCATAGGTCTCTGTGTTTCTTGGCCGAGGTTGTATTCTAGCATTTCTATCAGCTGATACTGAGATAGTTTTAACGACAAATCAGGAGCAAATTAATGGACTATTGACATGGCACTGAAATAATACTTAAGTCCTTACAACACTCATTCATTATAGCGTATACAATGTACATTCGACTCTTAGGGCAGATCTCTTTATGTAGCAGTATAAGCCACATGTGACGAATGCAATATAGATATATTTGATTTTAAAACAAGGATGTTCAAAGATTTGTTTCAACATTGTGTACGTACTGCTCAGAGAGTAGACAAATTGAACACGTTCATTAGATACAAGACAAAAATAATTTCCTACATGTATAAACTGGACGAATATTTAACAACACTGCTACAGCCTAATATAAGTAATGCTTGAAATTTTGAACGTTCATCATTAGGATACATAAACATCATTCTATAGTCAGTGTCCGCATTATATCTTCACTACCAATGGGTCAAATGATAAATCAACACCAATAAGAACGACTCTTCCGAAAATCCCCTCAGAATAATCTGATCGGTTGGTTGTTTTGGATTTAAGGCCGAAGCAACTCAGGCTATGACGCTAGTGTGTTGTGCCTGTTAAATGCGCGTGTTCTTATTGGTCGGATTGTTTTGCTGGATGCAAAATCGTTCCTCATCCGTGTGAGACTGGCTAACTTGCCTTCAGCTGAAAAGCCATGATAAAAGTTTCGGGTCTAGACGAAATTCGAACCCAGGACTTTCCTGTTAAAGGGCATCGTCGAAACCGGCTGAACTACGCAGGATCTAGAGAATAATCTGACTTTTGTATGTCTCGGACTGAGTGCGCAAAAATACATGTTTTATACCAAAAATAAGTAACAGAAAATTTATGAGGATCCACAATTTATTTCAATAAGAATATTAAAATGTGATAATATTTTCTTATTATTAATGTAATATCTTAAATATTAATTCATCGTATAATAATAAAATTAAACTGTCGGACATTTTATATTTACTAAAGATAGACGAAAACAAAACAACTCTGAGTGGAGATAGTTTAAAATTTTTAGGAATCTCTGTAATAATGTTGAAAAGAAACACGTTAAAAAAAATCTTTTCAATCCCCATAAATAGCATAACAAATTGACACTTTAATAGACAATATTGTAGATTAAAAACCACACATCTTCTGAATAAAATGAAGCTATGGACGATCGCACAGATATAAACCTAGTAAGAATAATGTAACTGAGATTACTTTAGGCGCTGAATTAGGAAAATTATTTGAATTAGCAGCGAAATGAAAAGTAGATAATTTCCACAATTTTATATAAAAAAACGATCGTAACTTGAATCAACTGGAATTCTTTTTTATGTCTAATAAAATTAGACATAAAAAGAATTCCAGAAAATTGAAATTAGCAAAAAAATAGGTTACGGATTACGATCTACAATGAATATGGAAGACAATATGTTGGGAAATATTAGACACTCCATCTCTATCGTTAGATCAAGATAACATTTTTCAATTCACTGACTGTAATGGCTAAATGTGCAGTAGTGCAAGTATCAATGATGTGCATACAACAGCTGCCGCACTAGACAGGACAAAGTGCAAATACATTAAGTAGTAAAAAGTAAGCAATACTTTACTTAGGTAGTACAAAATTAACGCAACACTTCACTTCGTAATATATACTAAAATACTGTTTTAAAATAACACTTCTGGGTTGCGTAAGTATGAATCTGCCTTTGATTCTTTTCCTTTTCATCATTTGTGACCTTAAAGGAAGTCTAGTATATTTCATTTTTGGATTTTTCATTCTAGAAATTTTGCAGTTGGGTAGTCAGTAATTGCATGCACTGGCCTTAATTTATTACTAAACTGAAACTGTGCTGAAGATTTTCGATCGTTAAGAAATTCGACAGCTCTACCAAAGCGTATGAAAATAAAGATACAATTTTTTTTTTAGCATCAGTATCGATATTCCATTTGGAAAAATAGTTCAACATGGCCCGTGGGCGTTGCCTAACGGGTTTGAAGTTGTAGCACCACCCAAAATTCATGACAGAAATAACGTTCTGTCGAAAACATTACTTTTGAAAATCGAAATAAATGCTTCCATAATAGCCTTGAATTTTTGATGGGAATGTATTTTTAACGACCTGAGTTGGGATTGGTCTTTTCGAAGAAATAGGACTGATACTGATCGCATAAATGCAATATCACATTTGTTCCAACGTAATCTACATGAATTAGTTGTTGCATATTATTAAAAGTAAAATAAAATATCCTTAATTATTCCACGAAAAACCCAACCACACCGGTTGCAATTCTGCACTATTTCGTGTCCATGTTGCTTAAAGCATATAATGATGAGTCTTTCTATGTAAACAAAAAAGTGCGATTATAGTTGAGAAATTAAATTCAACTAGAAAATAGAATTAATGATTCCATACATCTTAAAGAAATTTCTTTGAGATGTATAGAATAAAATTGTTTTTTTCGTAGCATAAGAATAAAAAATATTTATCCCGGACCTATTCTGTCTACATTTAAAAGCAATTTGTTTATTCTATTTCTTCGTAGCATAAAAAAAATTATCTCGAATATATCATATTTCTTCCCATAATTCCTTCTTCAAATCAAAATTTTGTTCATTACAAAAAAAAAATTAGAAAACAAAATCTGCGTGATTTCTTTATGGTTAGTTTAGTATCGAAATCCTTGTAATTAACATACTCATACACGTGATGCACGATTGTGCTTGTGCACTATGGAGAAGGATAACACTCCCACTTTCTCCAAACTAACAATGACAGAAGTCACAGAAAAAATCTGGAAAGACTCAGGCTTAATTATCACTTGAGAATGTCATGTTTAATTAATTGTTTTGGTCACTGTCACCTTCGACAGTGGACAAAGTCGCACGAGAAAATTACTAATAAGATTTACAGAGAAGGGATGAGGTAGGGGTCCTTCTAAAAGAGGGTGAAAACATCTTACATCTTGGGAAATACCAGTCATTAGCGTTACGGTGGCAATATGATAACAGAACTTCAAAAAGTAACAGAAGACACACTCCAGAAGAGTAAACTTTCCTTTGCTTGTAGGAAAGGACAAAGAATCTATTGTGTTAGTTCCAACCTAATTGTGATTAGTAATTCTTTTGCTTAGGTTCATTCAGGTTATTCCATATGTTACGTAATGCCTTAGTAGTTCCAAGATAAAAATTATAAAATATTTTTTTGGCCAGATGTCGCAGAGTATACAGATTCACGAAAGCTGAGGAGGGCGTGTAATATTCCGAAATAGTATTGCTGTGTTCACTTAAATTGTGAAAATGCAACTTAGACAATTGGATTCGTATATGAAACCTGTGTTATTGTCGTCCTGCAGAATTAAAAACACATTTCCTGATCTGAATCCCAGCAAATCGCACTTTGTGATAACGTCAAAAATAGTTGCTCTAAGTCGGGGTTAGCTAGCTTTGAAATAGTTCCCTCTATAAATTAATACTATCAGGATGAAAAAGGCTTAAGTCACTATTTTTTTGAAAATATTGGAATAATTCACAGTCCCTGAAGTCCATTTATATTTTGCTTCTTATTGCGTTACAAGGACAATTTTCATTCAACCCCTAAATAAAATCGCTGAAAGTCAAAGTAAGTGGATGGATCTTCTCTTGTTTATTGTACTCCTGAAGTAGGCAAACGTTGTCCCTAGATTTAAAAAAAAAAAAAAAAGTTCGCTGTAACTACAGAAATGCTATTTAGTCTTATGGAGACTCAAAACTCTACTAGATGAACGATTGCTGACCTGTTTGATCAGCTAGAAATTAAGGACTTAAACATTCTCATTGGCAAATTTCATTTCTGAATGCTGTATCTTTCATAATGACACTGTTTCGAGTTGATAGCAATAGATAAGGTAATTTTCATTCCAAAGGCTTATTCTCGTAATCTTTGGTCACGTTTTTTAAACTTTACAGAGGCAAACAGAAATATTTCATCGTCATCAGTGGTTCTAAGAGGCGCATGAGCGCCCACGACCTGCAAAGCATCCTTGAATTTCGTAACCGTAATTCGAAGTTAAGATGGTGAGCCCTATGCCTGTAAGTATTCTTTCGTCTGTTGCAGGAATTTCCGTTTTGCAGGACCAAAAACCAGTGTTTTCGTGAAGAAAAAGCTATTTCACCTGCGTAATCAGATAGGCTAACTCATCAGTTTAAAAGCCCTGATAAAGGTTCTTCATATAAATGGGATTCGAACCCAGGTCTTTCAAGCCAAATCGCTTCGTCTATACCGACTGAGCTGCATAGGCTCTAGAAAATTGTTTGCTACCCAAAAATAAAACAATGAATATTTATTTTTTTAAGTAATTTTAAATGCCGGTGCGGAAAGGCATTGTAAATAGCTATAGACTGCAATTACGCATTTATTTATGCTGTCACAGTTGATATTTTGTTTTCTCCTTAGAATATTCGCTTCACTTTAAGTCTGATGGAGGTGACTGGTCTCAGAGAACTCTACCAGGAAATACAGAAAGTTACACTCTACATGGCCTGCGTTGCGGAACTCGTTATCACCTGTACATGACTTCATCAAATAGTCTTGGAACGGGAGAACCAAGTGCGCCAGTCAGCGTGAGAACTAAGGGTGCAGGTATGTTTGATGTGATGTGTGTGTGTGTGTGTATATATATATGTGGTAGAAAAATAATTCATATTTTCTCCACATATAATATCCCGCTCTTGTTTAACATAAAAAATATCATACTAAAAATCGTTGTAAAAAACGCAAAAAATAACTTAAATAAAGTCATTTCAGTAAACCTATTTGCATGTATAAAAATTTGATAAATTGGCTACAGATTTCAATTTAAACAAGCTCCCGAGTTTCGCCTTCCAACGATGAAAGAGCACAAGATGAAAACCAAACTGGGATTACTACTTATTCAAATATCCAAACATATCAGTTCAAGTGGCATATCGACTTCCTTTTAAAGGATAAGTAGGAGTGCGGAATTAGTTCTAGCTCTCTAAGATAGGTTACTAAAATACTTTACATTTTGAAGGTAATATTTTACATATAAAAATCACATTTAAATATATCATAAATTCTCTGTATGTTATTAGTCATAAATGTTAAAAAAACTCACGCGTATTCGTTGCTCACTCTCACACACATCGACCCAGACTATCAACTTAAGTTTTCTATGGCGCAGACTTAAGTTAAAATATACCCGATTAAAAATCTGTTCGTTTTTTAATCGTTTATACTTACAATAAGAGATTGTGATTTACAATCTGTTCATTTAGAAGGTACTATTTTCAGTTTGTGCTAGTTCTCGGCTACAGTTCAAATCACGTTTATTCCCGCATTATATATATATATATATATGCTTAAAATAAATATGTAGTGTTATAGAGAACTTATATAAAGATAAAAAAAAAATATAAAAAAAAAATAATAAAAAAAAAAATATATATATATACACACCTTCGTACAATACTTTACTTTTACATCAGTTTAATTACTGTGGGACCCACAAGCTTGTATCAGCACATGAATTTTTTTAATAATCAATTTATTAGCCAAGTGGTATTTAAAATAGGTGCACTTCATCCTATGAGATTTATTAAACGAATTATTTTATATTGTCATTTATTTTTAAGCTGAGCTGTATAAGCTCGTGGTGAATTCTACTCTCAGTATTCAGAAAAGACCATTAGAGATTCAATTCTAATTATCGAGTGAAAGAACCTTATCTTGGCTTTGTTTTTCATCCAACTTTTTTTTTTTGTCTTGAGAGAATCTTACAGGCGTTGAAAAAAAAAAATCGGCTGTAGAACACACAAGCCAATAAATATTAATTATAGCTAACACCGTATCTTGCTAGTGCACTATGGAAACGTACACTACTTCAGCGATAATGAAACCGAATCTCGAAAAACCGTCCGAATTAAGAGAGTGTCCTCTTTGGGGAATGAAGAAGCGTTAGATCATTTATCATTGTCTTGTCCTCAGGCGTAATTATTCCATCTCCTTTCTTGGTGATCTCATTTCATCAAAGCACACTTCGAAGTTGGAAATGTGAGAAGGTGGGAGAATCGTTTTTAAGGTTAAAATATTTATATATGAAAATAAAGTTTATTTGGTTTTATCTGATTTTATCTCGGATTCAATATGGTTTTTAGGCTGTGTAATTAGCGAAAGGTTTTTCTCTCCTCTTCTTAATTAGTCAAGATTTATCCCTTTCGCAAAGGATCCTAAGAGCAGAATACTTAGCCTATCAGATAACATACAAAAAATACACTTCGACAAATTATTACTAGTATAATAAATATGCTATCGTAACTTCCGTACCTGGAATTTATTATGTCATATTTAAAAGTTGGAGGTTGTAAAACAGGCACGGGTGGTCCATCTTTTTTTGTGTGTGTGTAATTCGTTCCAAATGTTAAACACTGCATCACTTGTAAGGTATGGAATGCATACTCATGTTGGCTGTGAAACAGAGGCCCAAGTAAAACATGGGCTCATTATTATTTACCTCCTTGTAATTTGACTAAATGGATTCCGACTGGCCTATGACTTTTACGATGTTAATAATTTGAACAAAATAAATCACGTAAAGAATTTCATTAATATATTTATTTTTTCTACGAAAAACAAACATTTTCGTACAACATTTGATATCGTACGCAAACTTAGAATCTGCCATAAAGAAATATCTCACTCGATTTTTGGATACTTGCTCCAAAGACGGACAATGAGCCGTTCGCTTCCCATGTAGGTAGAATGCAGTCAGATGAAAGCATTTTTGAAGTCTTCAGCAAACCTCATCTAATTGGCGGTATTGTTAAACACTGGTATTAACAAAGACAGTGCTATAGATTTGAATCTATCCAAATAATCTGAATTTAATTGATCTCGTCTTCAACAGTGGAACTTATCAGCTTCATGAAGAAAAGTTTCAGTTTTTAGAAACAAAGGAAAATCATATCTCCTCATTTTGAAACAAAGAATAAAGTTAGTTACTATGTAAATATGTAAATAGAGAACTTGGATGCTCATGTTCCGAATGACTAACGCTTATTTTTATTTGTGAACTCTACCAACATAAGCGATGAGTCGCGGACTCCCTGGAGGTCTCTCGCAATAATAATAAGCTTAAAGTAGATTTATTGTAACTGAATTACTTCAGGGTGTGCAGGGAAGATATACAAAACACAGACTGAGGATTGCACTTGTCGGAAAACGGAACAAGGATATAACATTATGCCTATCCCGAAAAGATTTTACATCAGGAAGACGGAACAGAAGAATTCAAGCCCCTCGTTGTCCAAAGAAAATATTTCTGCCAACTACTGCATAGTTTCTAATAAAGCGACGAACAAAAGTCAATCATTACCTTACTAACATTTCCAAACATTCAAAAATCAAAACATAATGAAAGTATATTTGTTCGCCGTCAAATGAGAGAAAATGAAGAATTAGGAAATAGTTGAAGTAGAACCAGAAACCCTGAAATTACGCAGGTGCTGTTGGAGGATTCCAAAGCACTGATATATTTAAAAATTATAAAGAATTAGTTGAGCAACTTATAACATGCAGCCAAAAAATGGTTGCTTTCTGAAAATCTGTAGGTAAGGAGCGGCGTAAATGATGCCACCAGATTATCATGGTGACGGAGTAACTATACTAAGTATGATGGTGACTACCGTTGACCTCTTCAATGAGACATGCAAAGATGGATAGAAAAGGAAATTAAGTATTTATAAGCACTTCATATATGTATTTTACCTTTAACTTACGGTAAATATAACATAGTAATCAAATATTTGTATTCTGCTGTTTATTTTTTTATAACTGAAAAAAAATAAACTTTTATCGCTAAATAGTACTTAGAGTTTATGTTTCGCCGGATATGTAACAAAAAAAAATCCTGATAAGCTGGGGGGGGGGGGGCATAGTCCAAGTTAAAATCAACAATAAAACTTTAGAACCAATGTTTACTTCACTGATTTCGAACCAGGTTGCAATTTTTTCCTCGTGTAATATTCATGCTAAATAATTTTCTTTGTTCCGGTCACCAAAAGTATGTGTATGTGTGGGTGTTTATATGTTTGAAGGAAAATGTCACTTTGGTTTCCTTTGTTTGATAACATTCACTAAGTGAAAATGAATACACGGTGGGGGGAAAAAAAAAAATCCAGTAATCAATTCTGCTACTATGAAGATTTATAAAAGAATTGATCTGTGTTTTATAAATACATTACAATACCCAGCAATTTCATTTTAAAATGTGGATATTTCTAATAATACTGCAAAGTATATGTTTCGTGTATATACATACGCATTTCCTTTCTTCTAGCTCCGATGTCTCCACAAGAAAAAGTATTTCTTACAGTAAATATTACCTCGGTGACGCTCCATCTTAACTCCTGGCAACCAGGAGGGTGTCCTATCAAACACTACAGCGTTCAATATCGACCCAAGTACGAAAGGCAGTGGATAGCTGTGTCCGATCGGATAGAAGCTCGGCGAGAAAGAATAGACATCACTAATCTGGCTCCTGATCGAGATTATAACGTCATGGTCACGGCATACAGCGATGCTGGAGCCACACAAGGAGAGTACCAATTCAGAACTCTGGGGATGATGGTATCAGGTGAGTTGTAGGTCATTGTATAAGGGGATAAAAGGCAGTTTAACAATATACCAACAGGCTGACTTGTTAGCGTATATGAATGTCTTTGCTACAAACTCCTATTACTAATTTGTTTCATGTCAGAGAAAGCGCCATAAAGAGGCAGTCATTAGCATCATACTCGGTCCGAAATTGTAAATTTGGGCCATATTCTTCAATTAGCTATTCATTATTGTCCTAATAATGTACCTAGCAACATACACACAGCACAACACGACTTCAGTTGCTTTACTAGATTAAAATAAATTTTATCTGATGGAATAAATCTGGCCATCTTTATTCCCAATAGAATGGAATACTTGTGGTAAGCAATGATTAGCATGCTTGATATACGAGACCATGCAGATATCGTGCTTTCCGTGAAAAGGATTTTGAATTTTAATATGGAGGATTGCATATTCATATTCATTAACGAATGTAAATAGAACTTCTAGTCTTAGAAATATTCTGTTAGATCGGAATTTCTGACTACATTGTCAAAGTATCACTCGAAATTATTACCAAACACGTTCGGATCTAGTTAATTTTTTTTCCAGTTCATTTATATGCGTAGATAGGTTACAAAATTTTAACATTTACTTTATACAAACTTTAAATATCGTGAACTTGCTATCTTCGTGAAATTTGAAATGCTTTAGTTAAGTTCATGTAGCGCCATCTACCGACATTTCCTAATACTCCTTTAAAATTCGACTGATTTTTATAATATTGAATTATAATTATAATTCAATAATACAGAGGTTATCTCCCTAGGTTAAACGAAATATTTTCATTTAAATTAAACTTGTTTAAATTTTACCATGTTTTGAAACACGGAAAGTGCCTAACATTTTTTCGTAATTAATGTGTTAGTTCAGTTATTTTCCTCCCTCTCATATAGCAGAGATAATACTTAAAATATGAAACTGATTCATTTCTCTAAAAAAAAAAGTTATTTAAAAAATATCGAACTCTGAGCAGAGTTCGAATTCTCCTACTAGTCTCAGTTTTGTAATATATTAAATTATAAAACTGATCACATAATACATTTACAGTTTGCAATGTGTTAATTACACAAGTGAACGTAAAAGTTTTTAATACTGAATTTTTAATGACATAAAATGTGGCATTATTCCAAGAACAAGCACCCATACGGGAAAGTAAAATCTTTTCGCAGCATTCTGATAAAAAAAAAAAAAACTGCCAAAGGTAGTATGAAATTGTTAGAAATAATGGACCCGACAGTTGGGTATTTTTGCTGAATAAGACTGTTTCGACAGAATAACAGTCTAGACCCAGGAGATTTCGAGAAATCCTAGATTGTGCTAGAACATCGTCACGCATTCCAACTTGGCCATGTGGATCTAGGCACGTAACACTACCCTCGCGACGCTGGAAAATGCGTTGGGATAGCACGAAGATATGGTTTGCTAACTAGGGTAGTTTTGGAGTGAGAAATAAGTTGTGCACTACTTAGCTATTTCCAAAACTTCACATTTCCCGGTTTTGCATATTAAAAAAAAAAAGTTTGAATACATACACTTGCAGGTCGATAAAAATAAGTCAACGTTTGTTCAGATTACTACGAAACTACTCTCAGAAACATGTGGTTTCATTAATGCAGACATTAAACAAAATATATTAAAATTATTTTAGATAGAAATATCGCAATATGGTTTTTCGCTGGTTGCACTGGTAATCTCTGCAATTAAGAAACCATTCTCTTTAATATAAATATTTCCTTTATTGCAAAATGAAATTTACTTGTGCTATCAAATAACTATTATTCTTCTCGTTACAATGTTGCAAATCCACATGGAGATACAAAAAAGTTCTATATTAAAATTTTTTTCGGTTAACTTATTTCTGTAACCTCCATAATTATAATTGAACATAATGACATCCATGCTGTCATTTTTGAATCGTCAAAAGATAACTAAATTTTGTTTGTTTGTGAGAGTCTATCATTCTAGATGTACGCCATCTTCCCAAACTATCGCAGTTTTCCAGAACTTTTACATGTTACATTAAATAACGGGGTTGCACAGAAAAGCAAATATTTATATATGCTCAAAATACATTTTTATGCAGTTGCAAATACTTCATATGTACATAATCGAAGTTCTGTAGTTTGTTCTGTTATCGCCATCATTGACCTGCTTTCTTATAAGTTTCATAAGGGCTTCTAGATCTGCTGTATACAGTACAATAAATCACCCGAATGTCATTAACCATGTATCAATCAAATTGATAAAGCCTGCATTCAGTTACATATATACGCAAACAAAATGAAATCCTTGACAGAAGAAGAGAAACAAAACCATCGTTATAAAACGACTTTCTAACCAGAGCTACAATGTATTCTTGGTGCTCAGAATATCCTTAGTTCCACGTAATTGGATTTAAATAACAGTTTCTATAATCAACAAAATATTCCGTAAGCACTCAAATACAAGGTGTATTAAATTGCTAAAATGCAAACACACAACGCAGTTTTCTCAAAATTGAGAAATTTCGAAATGCAGAACTAGATGAAAATGCTATAAAGGATACGTCATTCGTACAGAATGGTAATTTATAACTTATCAACCGTGCTTGGCATTCGCAACAGAATTTCACCGGAGCTTAGCTATAAACGTAAAGTGTTCTCGTCCGGTCACTGCGTCCAATTCAAACGAAACCATCGGAGTCACGCCATAAGCAGTTCAAATACAGCCCCTCTCCCCCATACACCTTGTAAAAGCTAACATAACCTCAGCATCCATAACACGCATTCTCAGAAGTCCTGCTTCGTTTAGTATCCCTTTGCGTGCATATACCTACCGTATGTGTACAAGTGTCTAATAACAGATTGTATTTCTGCCCGGCCTTATAGGAGTGGCTGTGATCATCATCAATGGCTACTAACATGAAATAAATGTTTCTTAAGTGACATTTAACTTCCGTCGGTTCCAAGGGAAAAGGAACGGCTTCCGGTTGCTGCGAGATGGCAGATTTATTGGCAAATCCATTTGGTTTATGGAAAATAAATAAATAGAAATGAATAATGAAATATTCTCATATCGTACTTCTGATAATCACAACATGTCAACGTCACCCAGTGGGCTCTAACACGTGGCACGCATTGGGGCGTAGGTCGCGTGTCAAGTACGTTGTAAGGATTCAATCAATTGCCAAAAATGAGTTTTAAAAATCCTTAGAAATTCATTTTGTCAAACGTGTTGCCGATAGTCAACTGTTATTTCTGATAATAGCTCATTATCTAAACATGTTTCGCATATATAAAAACATTTTTTCTTTTTTTCATTTAAACACACTATTTTTCTTCTAATACCGTGGACGTTTGATTTGCTTTGCAGCTGTCACCTCCTCTCCAGCTTTAGTGCGCAAAGAAGCCGAACTTCCGTTCCACAAAAACTTGACACTAATGATTCCAGTGGTAGTGTCAGGGACCGTGCTCATTATCGTGATCCTTACCGTGATGGTGTGCACTAGGAAACACTCCCAGGAAAGAAACCACAGACATAGTAAGTACAAGTATCGGTTTAGTGATTAATTTGCAAACGAAGATTTTCCACTATGAGCGTGCATAAGCACACGTAGAAAGTCTCGTTGTTAAAAATAATTGAAAGCAATATGACGTGAACCAGAAAGCACGTCACAATAATACTGGCAAATCTGTATAGTTTAAATATGCTTTTTTTACTTTAAAAAATTTTGTTTTTAGGTGGATATTTGGATGTTGGAATACTTCGACTAGATGCATGATTAATGAACAGAATGTGGGTGAAGAATTATCTTAGTTTTTATGCAACATTCAAGAAGGTTAGTTTGAGATCCCTCTGGCGGTAAAAAGTAAAACTAGGATATCTTTTGAGAAGAGTAAAGTTTTTCCATTCTGAGCGAAATCTGAAAATAGTAAAAATATTTAATCATAAGTAGTACAAACATTTGATTCTTGTCGGTTATTATTGTTATCCTACATGCAGACTCAACTTCATCTAAGGTGACAATCTTAGTTGCCACCTTAGATGAACTTGAATAGCATGCATTAACAATAAAGTATCTAATAACGTTTATTAGTTTATTTTCTAGTTTATCTAATTTTAAACTTTAAGAGTTTAAAATTAGATTTATCCTGCAGCACGATTCGATTCCCTTCTTCCTAGGAGTTGTCACTCACCTTCCTTCTGCAATATTGTCCAAAGGGATAAGATATGGAATCCAAATTTGAAGACAATACTCTAAACGAAGATACTATTTTGTACAATGGAATAATTACATCTTCCTATGTACTGACAACGTTACTGCGAATTAACTTCATATTGGACTGGACTCTGTTAATCAGTCCTTATCTTGAGTTGATCCCTACCCTGAAGAAGCTTATTCTTCGATTTTTGCTATGTTGGTGAAGGACTAGACGTTTCATAATGTAAAATATTAATTTGCCATTTCTCGAACCAACGAAATATCCTGCTTAACACCCTGAAGCAATTGCCCTTGATCCTCACTATTAAATGTCCTGCCTAATTCAGTGTTATTTGAATATTTCGGGATTAGATTTAATTTAATTATTAGTATCACTGATAACAAGAACAGTGGACCCAATATTGAAGCTCCCTATAAAGTATTACCATTCATTACGATTACTTTCTCTCCCATCCTTCTACAACCACTTCGGTACTTTATCCTTAATGTACTATATCTGTGTAGTAATAAGTGAAAATCCTAATATATTATGCGGAGACTATTTCCTGCATTTAATCCCTTAGTAACAGTATCATAATAACCAAATTTGATAAACATGACTTACCCTTAAAACCGAATAGTGATTCACTTATAAATTTATTGACATATTAATTTCCCTGAAGGGTTCCCTAACAAACTTCGTTATTTTGCTAACAACAGATTTTAAACATACAGACTTGTGGTTCTCCAAATTACTTTTTCATCCCTTTTTTATGGATTAGGGTAATATTTGTCCACTGAAACTTTTAAATCCAAAGAATTTAAATAAAATATCATTAAAGTGAGAGATTTGACTCTTTTCTTACTTGATATAAGATGAGTATTCCATCGATCACTGAAGTCTTAAGTTCTTTACTCTCAAATATTTTTTGAAGTTCATCCTCACTTACCAAAATCTCTCATTTCATTACCTATGTAAAGTAAATTAGCTTTATTTATAATCATAGATTTTCTTTTGAAAAATAAATAAAAAGATTTAAAGTGTTATGATTTTTCAATAATATTCCCTCTGCTGTTCTCTAGTGGTATTCACTCTTTTCCTTTATGATAAAATTCATATAATTTCTTTATTTTATTTCTTGTTATCCTAGCCAAAATTTTTTCATCAACTGCTTTTTAGTCTTTTACATTTAGTGCTTTGTTACAAATAACTTTATAATTATCATAGTTGAAACATGTCCCCGAAACACTATCGCACTTTCTTATTTGGTTGATCAATTCAGTTATGCATTTTACACTTCTACGGTAACTCGTGTTAAGTTCTATAAAGCTGTTGGTAGCTAAAAGCGTAATTTCCTTTTATCTCTGTCCAATTCAATTCCCTTAACTTTTCCCTCAAACCCTCAATACTATATCCATACTTTCGTCAGTGTACAGTAGCTTCATAAGCATGCGCCAGTGAAGACCACTGTGATATCTGCTGGCGGCTCGGGAATGTTGATCACATCAGAAGGCTTCTGCTGAGTAATAGGTCCAGTACATTCCTTTCGTTTTTGTCATGCTTTATATGTTAGCGTAAGAAAACAGTCATCTAACAAATCCAGAAAAAAATCTACTACCATCCGAATATCTAATCTACAACCCGCAGTCAATGCCAAAAAAATTGAAATTTCCCATTAGGCATTAGTTTTTCTGGTCCTTCAAAAAGCCCTTCATCGTAGTCAAAATTGTCACTTGTGTTGTAACAAATTTTCCCACTTTTAAACTTGATATGTTTAGTTTAATATTACGCTAAATATTCTATAATGGAATGTACTTATCATGAATTGGAAATGTCTACAGAGAACTAACGTTTGACTAATCAAACGTAACATCATTTCGTCTCTATAATGTCCGTAGATTACTTAAGTCCAATATTCAAATACAGTCCTGATCATCGGGATGGTTCCATATCTCCCTTAGAACTGTTATATTGGGATTCATGCTATTGAGGGTTATCTTAAATTCGCAATATTTATTAATTGCACTTATAGGGTTCGAATAAACACAGATAATTCTCATTTCAAGTTACTTGTACGTCTTACACAGTCCTAAATAAAGTATTGTCTGTTGACTAACTGAAGTTCCTCTCGTGTTTATTAAAAAGACCAGAAAGGTTAGTTAATTTTTAATTATTAGCTTCATTATCTAGTATTCCTTACCGAGTGCTATGTCTGCTAACACACCAAGCCATTCGTTCTTCCATCCTTTCCATCGCTCTTAAATGATTTTGAAAGTTTGTTTTTTATATTCGCATCCTTCTCCACTTGCTTACTTGACTATTCACTTAAGAGACCGATAAAGTAACACATGTATGATCATTACTGACTCTTTGGATTCCTTTCGATTTAAATAGTCCACCGTTACTTAACACTTCCCTGCTTCCAAAAAATAAACTCCATCCTTGCAACAGCTCTTCACTGCTTTAAGGAGAGTTCTTCTACTCTTAAATTTAACCGATTCCCCTTGTCAGTTTGCCCTACTGTCGTACATGGAAGGATATCTGATACTTCGATATTAAAAAAAAAAAACTCTTCTTAATTTGATTATAACTATGCTCAGTTTCTTTGATAGCAATCCCTGCTCCTGGTAAACATATCCTGTTCTGCCCTATCTTATTTGCATAAAATATTTCCAATAGTAGTAGGTCTGAAATTAGATCGCAGATTGTCTGACATCATATCTCACCTTATTGTTAGATAAGATGTCGGCCAATCTGCGTTCAGTAACTGACTGCTTTCTCTTTGTCGTCTTAAGCTTTATCACGAACCAATGAGGCTCTTTAGCTGAGAACTTCACAACAGCCACCTTCTCGAGGATAAGGTGGTTGGCCGTACGCCTCCCTGTGTGTCGTATGTCTGTAGATGCATGTGTTCACGGGACTGGTTTGCCTGTTCTGGGGGAACGAAAAACCCGACTTTACGAGTGAAAAAAAAATCCGTATGAGACTGGCTAACTCACCTTTAGTCGAAAGGCACCAGATAATGGTTCCTCACGTCTTGGACGGGAATCGAACTCACGTCTTTCCGACCAAGGAGCTTGTCTATGCCGACTAAGTTACGAAGGTTCATTTGCTTTTTCTCTACGAAGTAAAAATTATTTCTCTTTACCCATCTCGCTACTTTATAGAAATTCCACTTGTTTATTTTGAATTGTTCCCCTTTGTCTCTTAGATCTGAGACTTTATTACACTTCGTGCATGCGTAAAAAGCTTCCTCCAAAGCTTAAAACTTAATTTACGATTTATTCATATTAAACATTCACTGTATTTCTCCTGCTTTATCTCTTTGCTACTTAATGTTTTTTGTCGTCATCGTATTTTAAAGTAAATGCTCACTTAAATAATTAATGAATAACTAATTTATAGTTATAGTTCAATATGGCTTTATAGAGTTCAGATTGACCAGTTGTATTTTTCTGCTTAATTTGGATGTACTTTCAAACTATTTTCCACCACACACACACACACACACACACACAGAGAGAGAGAGAGAGAGAGAAAAGAAAAGAATCCCAACTCAGAGACCAAATATGGAATTTATCGAACTACTTCAGGTATCCAGTAATATCAAGTTTCCAGGGAGTGCAAACTTGATCCACCAACCATTCCAGTAACAATGCCTTGTATGTTTTTGTACAACTCTGTGATAATAATCAAATTTATGTGGATCTAATGCTATTTTTTTTTAATTTTATAACTATTTCCCTACATCCTACATAGCAAAAAATATACTATGTTCTTGCTTAACTGGATATACTTTTTTTTTTTTTGAGTAAAACATTAAATGACATTTTGAAGTATATTTCGTACTAATTTCAAAAACGTATTTGGCGCCAACAGAAAGCTGTTATACATTTCTTGATGGGTATAAAATATTTGTTTAATGAAGTTTTGCAGTGAAATTCCACTCCCACTTAACGATCACCAGTGAATGTTTGCTGCCCTATAAAATCCAGTATATTTTTCTACCAAATCAGATGGAAAATTGTTTTATGCTAACAACAAATTGACCTTTCGTTATCTTTTGTATTCAGGTATCCTGGGTATATTTCTTACCAACCGTATCAAGTCCGTATAAGATCAGCAAGTCACCTTCGGTTACGAACCACTCAATGGTTTTTCGCGTCCTAGACAGGATTCTAAAATAGATCGTATCAAACAAGAGACATAAGTAAAACTATTATTTTAAAACTCTGTTTTAACATCGGTCGAATATTGTGACAGCTAAACACGTGTTTTTACATTAAGCTCTCATCTAATATTGAAACTGAAAAGGTTGTAAATCTAAAACACAATACAATAGTACTGTGGGTGGGCTAAGGAATTTTTTGTAATTATTTTTATATAATCTGGAAACAGTGTAAAGATGAAGCTTTTTTCAAGCCACTTTAGGCCTCCAATAAGCTGGCCGGTGGTCCCACACCAGGCACTGAAATTCATCTCCGAGCTAAAGCTAAATACAAGAATCCTTGGGGTTCGAATCTGTGGCCTGTTTTGAGAGCAGATACTCTGACCACTCCGCCAATTAGGTGGCAATTCTTTCTTCAGACCAAATAAAACTAGAAGTAATTTTCTATTCCACCCACATCGTTGTTTATTTCTTTAATCTTATGATGTAATATCCACATTGATTTGATAGTATGTCGAGTAAATAATGGTTCTATTTAGCAAACCAAATGTGCTTTCATATTTTAAGTAGTGGTAAAAAAAAAAAAAGGAAACTTCTGTCAAAGGATAATGTCATAAATTTATTTTAAAAAATACGTCGCAATAGTTACCTTTTACATAATTCGGTCTGTTAGCATGCATGCTTGTTAATGTCTTTAGGCGCTGGATTATTTTCGTAACAGCAAAGATAGCTAGAAGAGGCTTGAAAAAAAGTTTTGTATGCTCTTTAAAGTATGTGGAATGTAATGGATAATGAGCAGTGCCTGCCGAATAGGCTTAAATTATCGATGCCAATCCAACTTAACAGCTGGATTAACACCTACGAATGAGGGTCAATGCGATTAATCTGATTTCATTCCACTAAACAGGATACCACAGTTTTAGGTTTCCTTAATGTCAGAATAATTTTCTAAACATAAATGAGTGCAGCTGATTGAAAACGTTATTTCTGGTACCCTTTGCCTATCAGAAACACGGGTTTGTAACCCCCCCCTCTCCCTTCCAGAAAACAGACTACAACTGAAGACACTGTAGATAAAAATGTAATCAAACTCATCTCATAACACGCGGCCTTAGCTTTTGCTTGTTGATATTCTTTTTCCCGATTGAAGATTCCATACGGAATCTGTTGGTGTAAGTAAACCGAATTACTAATTGAAAAAAAATTAATAAGAATATGCAGGAATTTATTTTCACTTGATTTTAAAATATTATGAATAAATTTAAGTGAAATCGTTTTGCTAAAATATGCAGATCAAAACAAAAACTACAATAATAACCTTCGCTTAATATTTTCAACTAATCTTCTTTCGAAGTAATTCGATGCTTTACTGTGTAAAGAGATATTCGATATCCAACTAATGAAAGTAAGAAAAATTAAGAGAAACAAATGCGATATATTACACTAAACAATATTCATAAATTCATTTCACCATTAGTATTTTGACGAAGAGGATCTAAATCCTCGTGGAAAGAAAATAGCATGTTTAATCAATGCACAAGCCCTTTAGATTCGTTTTTTTTTAATCAATGTACAAATAAAATAGGAAAATCTTTCGAAAATAAGTGATTTGTGAGGGAAATTGAATATATGTCGCTAGAATGAACGAAATATCGGAATTCGGTAACTCGTGTGAGAATCGGCACGTATTGAACACGTCAAACAGCAGGAAAGAAACTTGTTTATGAATTGTCGATAGAATAACGGCATAATAAATAACGGGGATGTCTGATAATACATCCCCCTGATAATAATTTTAGAAAAAACAAACAAACAAAAAAAAAAAACAGAGGAAATACTTTAGCTGTTGTTGACATTGCCGATCATAAACAAAAGTTCCGTTTTCCTACATCACACTTCTCTTCAGTATGGATCCTTTTTTGGATGCAGCACTTGTTCTGGTGTTCTTGGTACTACTTAAAGTACTCTTAAAATGTTCTTTTCGGTTTTGTTAAAAGCTCCCGGCCATTTTGTTCAATTTTTTTGCCTTTTACAATTCTCTTACTTGGAAGGGGAAAAAACACAGTAATTTGCATCCAAAATGTCAACCGAATATCACGGATGTTTGACCAAAAACGAAAGCAAACGTCGGAATGAACCTGCACGAATATTGTTAATTATGGAATATCCATTTGCTGAATCCCACCCAAGAAGGATTAGTACTTACAGCACAATGGACACATATTGATTACAAAAATCAAATAGTCAACTCTCTAGACCAAACAAACAAACAAGGAATTCTTTCAAGTCATTTCCTTGTATAATACAAGTCCACTTATTCAAATTATGAATAACTGGAGTTGTCACACAAAGAGATGAAAATCGTTCAGAACCAAATGTCGGCTCTTACCTGCGCCAAATGATTAGCTAGCTAGGAAACCGACTAAAAAAACTCCGCTAGAATCAAATTAGTATATTTTTTAACCTATTACTAGTATCATGGAAATTGTCACGAGGCTATGCACCTACCTTTGATGGTGTTGAAGGTGGCTGCATAGGCTTCATTTTTATGCGACTCCGTACTTGAGACGATGGGGGAAGCGAAGTATTTTTTGTTTGTTGTTGTTTAATTTTTTCTATTTTTTTTTAGATAATATGGAATCCTCTTAGATGTAACGGACCAAGCATGGAACTTTTCTAAATCATTTCTAGTCTCCAATAAAGGGGTGGTCTCACCTAGCGATTAAATTCATCTCCCATCTAAAAAAGTCTCAAACATCCCTATCCATGAATCTGATTCAAACCCACAGCCTGTTGTAAACATGAATAAACCAGAAATTTCTGTGGTAACTCCACGCCCAAGTTATAAACCTACAATAAATCGTTCATTAATACCGTGGATTGTTTGGAATTACTGATGCAGAAGCATAAGGTTACGAAACAAGTGAATTATTTCTGTAAATTGCGTGTATCCATCTGGCAGGTTTTTGCTGTTTTGCGATGAAAATCAAGTTGCCAGGAGAAATTAGGTAGAGAGCTGCTAACTCACCTTCAGCTGAAAAGCCCTGGTAAAAGTTCTTTGCGCTCTGGATGGAATTCCAACCGAGATATTTCCAAGCAGAGAGTATCTTTATTACCAGCTGAGCTAAGGAAAATAAACTGTATTCCTTACTATATATGTCAATTATTTTTATTAAAAACCAAATTCCGTTTTTAAAAATTCAAACATATCGTTAATTCTGCCATTTTGTGTTTACAATAAGTCCTTTTCCATAAATAAGTGTTCAAAGCTTCATGGTGGACCATATATTTCATTTTACTTTTTCTAAGTGGAAACCAATTCAAAATTTTCTATCTCTATAGGAATAAAAATTCGGACAAAAAAAAAAGTAAAATACTTGCACATATTGACTTTTCGACATATTGACTGTCCGAGGTTTCTAACCAATGGGATGCGGGTTCACTTATCACTGTAGCATCGATATTTGCGAATGTCTTTAGCTGATAGATGAGTATTCGCTCTCAATGTGAAGATGCCATCTTACTTATTAAAAGTCTGACGTAATATGTTTAGTTTCTAAATCAGAGCTTCAGAATTATCATAACACTTACAGTGCAATTGTGCCATGTGTTATCATTTAGTCTCTCCCTCTTTCAAGAAGGAGCAAAGTTTTCTTCATCTTGGGTTTCTATCTACATTTCTAAAAGGTTCATATTTTAATACTCTTTCGATATCTTCTGTTTTTAACAATGTTTGAAGTTTAAAAAATTCTTTAAGTCTTAGAACAATGAGAAATTCTAGGAATTTCTTAATTTTGTGTGTTCATGTTTCAACTTATTTTCTAGGTGTCCCACATTAAAATGGTGTGTTTTTTAAGTGCTGTAAATGGTTTCGGAAGTATGTCTAATTTAGTAAACTGTAGTCGTCGTTATTGTCGAGATCTAATTGCTATCCAAGAGATATTCAGGATGCAAAACAAACAGAAAATAAAAATACGTACCATGTTGAAATTTTTGAATTAATTAATTTTATCATAATAGCGCTAATAATCGGTTCTGAGAAAAATGTAAGCACATTTTTATTTACACGACACATATAAGTAGTTTTTTATTGTCTATATGTTAACTTCCTAGCATGGTGATAGTCGCCGGCCACCTACTTGGCTGTTAGTCTTGCCTCAAGTAGTGGAACTACAGCGAGAATTAAAAATTTACTCGTTCATCCTTAAATACTGGAATAGTGCGTCTTATTTTCTTATTTTGTATTTAAATTTATTTCTAATCTTTATTTAGGATGAAACTTAATTCTCTTTAATATTATTATTATTATTATTATTATTATTTAGCCTTCTCTCATGATAGATCTTTCAATGAAATCAATGCAGATTTTGCCGTTATTTTCAGTGAAAATTTCCGTATGTATTTTCAATATTAATCGTCTCCCGGAACCTAACTTTCTATAATAAATCATTTAATACCTTTCATTTCTCCATCGGGAATAGAGGACGTAACTTTACCCTTTAAAATCAAAAGTAAATAATAATAACGTTCTATGATTAAAATTGGAAGTACAGTGCCTCCATCTATTGATTTGAATTTGAAGCAGAATAAATGTGTGTTCACTTATTGGACATGTGCTGGGGTATAAATAAAACTTAATCATGAAAAGTGATTACAGCTAATTCCACATTTTTCGCACCCACAGACTTATTGTGCACTCTTTCTTTTTTCGCTTAGACAAATATATTACGTTACTTACACATAATATTGTATTATTATTTGGTATATTTTATTTCATCTAGTCATATTTTATAGCCAAACAGAGACAGAAACCTAAATGTTTCGAAATTTACCAGATCTTATCAGAGTATAACCTTTGGCATTTGAGTTACCGTATGCACTGCTTAAATTTAAGACAAGGACTGCCTAGGAGCCTGCGTGTTCTCCTTTTATTAATGCTTAGATTAGGTGTTTCAGGCCTCTACATTTCAGTATTACTATTAATAATTGAGTACAATTACAATTTGAAAATTACGAGGGGGCAGAACTGAAAAGTTCGAATTTCTTCAAAACATGTCTTCCTACATATCCTAAAAAAAAAAAAAGAACAAATTATTACAATTTGATGAAACATAGGGGTTAAAGGGTTTTAAGATGTTCTTTCTTGTGGTTATATCAGTTGCTTTAATATCATTTTTGTTCAAGGTGTTTATCGGAACTTTCAGCCCCCCCCGTATACACCATTTAAAATTATACACTGATCTTACTCTAGTGTTTCCTGCTATAATCATATTGCTTTTATAGCATCTTCCAGAAAACTGGACACATTTTTGCTCAAGCCCTTCAGAGTCTTAAATTTACTTCTTTCTTGTGAAGTTGCATACTGTGTGCAAATCTCAAATTCGCCCAACGTCGGAATACTGCTCTCGGACTTGGAATGGTGCCACCTTCTCTAAAAATTCCTGAGGCAGTCGGTCCAGAAGAGGATGGTTCGGTTGATTGATGATTCCTCTCTTACAGACCTTCCTCACCTTCGGTCTCATAGTCGGTCCGATTTTGCAGTTTGTATTTTCTACAGATAATTCCGTGATCAATGTTCAACAAAACTAGTACCCATTACGCCCCCCATTTCTGCTACACTTATATTGGACAGCTGCTGTCCAACATCTTTCTATAGCTGAAGAAAACTCGCCGAGCCTATTACTCCCTGTCATTTTTTATTCCTTCTAACACAGTGTTGTGGAGAATGACCTTCTCTATGAAGTATTTCCCGAGGACTACAACTTCCAGTTCTTCAAAAAGAATATCAAATGATTACGTTGCACTTGATCCAAGCTCACACATGCATTTTTTTGCTACAGATCTTGTGGTCTGACGTATGTAGGAATGATAAAATAAAGAAATAAAAATTAAAGTAACTGATACGTGAGAAAAATTAAAAATTTACTTAAAAATAACAAGGATAAATTGAAGCATCCATATCAGCATTATTATGAAAATATTGAATATTCAGAAATTATAGATGAATCCTTACGTTTTTAAATATTTCCGGAAGGTATTGACACTCCACTGGTTATTATGGCATTCCAAACATTGCATCTGTTCTCTGTGTGTGCCTGAATACTAACAAAATATTGAACTTGCAGTCACAGAATACCTAGCCAAATGACATTTATTGACAAATGACTCTGTATACAGTGATGAATGACCTCTTCCTCCTTCTCCCCCCCCCCACCAGCGATCGAGATGTTCAATCAGATGTGTATGTTACCATGGAGCTGAAGAATTTCATCCTGAAATAAATATAGCTGATTTTGGTTGAAGCGCAAACGTCACACTGTTACAATGTGATTCGACACCGACAGTGCGTCCTTAGACAAGGAATTGGACAGAACGATTTCTTAGCTGTTTCAAAAGTAAGTCAATATCACCTACAGTCTGAAGTTTGCAACAGACCAAATTTTTCAGCATCGGTGACATCGATCGCCTTTGTTTCAACTGCTCACTATCAATTTATCGTCCAGCTTGACAAACATATAGAAGGACCATCTACCAATAAATGTCACAAGAAGCGACATTCTGGGACACTGCAAAAAATCGCACAACACTGCTTTGATCTGGGATGTGGACACGCAGAAGAAATGAGATATTTGGAATGAGGTATCAGCTCGTACAATACCATCACCTGCTGATGAAAGACTTACGAAAAACTCATTAGATATTCATCTCTAATTTATGTATTCTGAAATGTCAGTAATTCAGGTTGTTTGTAGTTATAGTATGGAAAAACAATATTGACACAGTATTTTCGATTTACACTTAAAATTATAGAAAAATAAAAGGAGTAAACAGACAAAAAATGAAGCCATTTTAAAAAGTTAGTTAATAAGGCTAATGTTGATTTGATAAGGAATACGCACAGGAGCTGTTCTGATAACTTGCTAAATTTATAGTTCATTGTGAGAAGTAAAGCAGAAGCCATTCCTCTTTATTACAGTAACGTCGTGACTACTCTGGTATCATTTTTCTCCCAATTAAAGCGCTGATATATTAATTCATATCTTTTTCTGCTTATAAATTATTCAAACTCCTTTAAAATGTGAATAATTTGCTTTAATTCAGATTTCTGTAAAGATACGAAAACGTTTTACTCTCGCATGAATCTAGTATTTAAAATATGCATAAAGGAAACTAGATTTTAAAAAACGTCTATTTATAAAAAGGATAATATATCCATTCCCCTCCAAAAGCAGACTTGATATTTACAAAGAGACCGAATTGTCTTAGAGTAATAATGTATACCATGTTTTGATTAGGAAGAAGTTGCTAGTTTGCAAACTAGCTTTATAACAATTCTTCAGAAAATCCTAAAATAATAATAATAAAATAAATGGAAGGACGAAAGTACCTACAGGATCTTATCTCAATAGCACAACCAGAAATTGGTAGCAAACGCAAAAGTAACTCTCTAAGTCATAAATCTTAAAACAACAGTCTTTGCTGAAATATTACTTTTTCTTCCTGGTGAGAGATGAATATTTTGTCCTTATTCGAATTTTTAATGTGAGCGCAACAATCGAAAAGCTGCAACTTACTGTATCACTAAGAAAACATCAAACATCGATTTTTTTTTTCCCCAAGTCATTTCGTAACTCCAATAAGCAAGGTTGTGGCATAACACAGGGGGCTGAAGCTCATCTATGACGCAAAAACACTCACAAACATTCATGGTACAATGAGACTCAAATCCACAGCCTTTTGAATGGATGGCACTCAAGCTAGCTAGGCTGACAAAGTTTAATCATCATGTCAAAGCTTTGAAGATATTAATTCAAAATGAAAATTTAAAAAAAAAAACATCAGATATCAGCTTGTTGGGGAAGATTGGTGACCTAAGATCGTAGCGTAAATCATGGTGGAAATGATACTCTTAACGGAGCCCACTATTTGAATATAGAGATGCAATTATAAGAGAAATTTGGATTGGGTGAAATTATAACGGAAGCAACTCGTGTGTTCTCTGGTAGGTTCGCTGGTTTTGGGGGATAAAAAAATCCAATGTTCTGATTAAAAAATACTACACCAGTGTGAGAACGGGTATATCACAATCTTTTGAAAAGTGCATATAAACTACTTCAATGTCTTGGACGAGAGTTGAATCCTAATTTTTCCAACCAAAGGAAAAATATCACGATAACGTCCACATCACTTTTATACCGAGGTTTGGATTATTTTGAACTATGGCCGAAACATCTAAGATTATTAGGCCTATGTATTGTGTATCAGTTGCTTATGTTCTTCTGTCCGCTTTTGTTTTGCAGATCCCAGAAGAAAGAAAAACCGGAGTTATTCGGGAGGAAAAATCCTGCAGCGAATTCCATAGCGCATCAGCTCATCAGGGAGATGCTGCATGCAACAAGCAACATTGAAAACTTAGACAAGATCGTAATGTAACGATTTCATAAGATTTTGCTGAAGATGTTCTAATAACCAAAGAGTAGTTCTGTTTTTGAGAAATCCACATGAATGGAATTATGCCTCATGAATCATCTCACAGCTGGCACCTTTTCCCAGGACGTGAGAAATCTTACAAAATCTCACCTCTCACTTTTATAATTAAGGCAATATACCATTTGTATTGGTAAATAAGTTCGCTGGTTACTGCTATCTTTAGAGAATTTGTATGATCTACATGTGATTTCTGAGTATTCAAAAATAAATTGATGGGATCGTCCCTCCCTCAGGAAATCAAAACGATAAAATACGAATATTTAGCTAAACAAAGAAAGAGATGAAACATGCATAAATGTAAGCTCAGCGCAGAACTGGAGAAGTTGAATTTTAAAATAATAATAATGAATGTTTCCCAGTCCCCCCCCCCCACACACACACTTGTCCAAACTCAATGTAAAATCTGATCATCTTGGTGTATGGTAAAGAAGTATAAAATAGAAGTTGCTCAGGAACTTCCTGCCTTCTTTGCTAAATGTCCATATCGTGGAATTGGGCACATCTCTTTGCTGCATTTCTCTTCAGGAATCTCGCTGTTTCGAACTATGGAGCACCTCAATAACTTTGCATAATGTCATCAACTTTGTAGATTCACAGTTTCTCATTATAAGCACTTTATTTTTAAAATAATCAATTTTAACTAACCAAAAATTATGTTGTACATTAACTATAAAATTCCATTTCAATAGTCCTAAAAGATAAATGAAACTTCATGTTTGAATTTTCTTCGAACTAATGAAACTTGGCTGTGCAATTTGCATGGATTATTATATTATTTCATGAAATTACCCGAACTTAACGTATTTTCACTTAATTTTTCATTCTCTTTCATTCAGATTATCAAGCAAGGAAATCCCACGACTCCATGTTAATGGCCGAAGTCGTAAAAAAGCCTTTATCAAAACAGAGCATGGATGGATCTCATTATTCTTCCCCCACCCACCGCCATTCAGGACCAGGCCGTAAGTACAAGCAGTAAATTCTTATATGCAATCATTTCGTGATGCTTCGTGGTTTACATTTAAGATCATAAAGACCTTTAAATATTTCTTTAAACGCGTGGAACGAAATCATTCGACAGTTTATGGAATAAATTCTTATTGCTGTAGACGGAGCCATTTGTCCTAATTCACATTTCCAATGTTTCGCCAACATTGCAATGCATAAATCATGTTCACGATTACGGCAACTCTCGAACCTCTGCATTAACAGAAAATAAGAAACAGTACAGTGAACGGTATTCTTTTTTTTTTAATATAAAAATGTAGGAATAAATATAAATTTATTTCTAGATTTTTCCCGAAATAAAAGATTTATTTTTGCAGTATATTTATTCAATATTTGAATGTTTAAGGGAAAAAATGGCTTAAATTGCTGGAACGTTTTGAATATTCAAAAAAATAAATAAATAGATCAACTAATAATATACAATATTCGATTTAATCTGGGTACAAAAACCTTGAAACTTCGAAATTTTCAACTAAAAAGAGGAAGGGAAAATATTACAACATATCAGCAGCAAAACCAGTATTGGACCTCAAGTGAGTTAAACTGTGTTTGAAAATATTTTTTCGCGAAGTAGTCTGTTGGACTACTTCCAACAAACATTCCATTGGACCTGTTAAAGCAAGAGCTGTAGCTTCTCAGCATCCCTTTTTGGTGCAACTGCAAACACATTGAACTTGTTTATTCCTCTTCTTTCATTCCAACAAATAAATACAACAATACAACTAAAGCTGAAGGACACTCAGAATGACATCATTGGAATTGCTGATGAGGAGTGAACAAATCTTTTGGTCAAGAATAGCATTACTACAGACATTAAAGTTGCATTTAATTAAAAAAAAAAACTCTTTCAAGAGGCATTTTCTTCTGATGTAAAAATTACGAAAGAGTTAATTCATAAGATTTTACTTTTAAAAAAAATCCCATTGATCCTGAATATTTAGTGCCTCAACCCTGACCCACACGACCTTGATGCCTGCAAGTGTTGCGAATAGAAACACTGAATGAGCACTAATTAGAGTGATAATGTTGTCTATTTGCAATGATTAAAACCGGAGTGTAAAACGACTTCGTTAAGAATGTCCTATAAATGTATTGCCTCCACAATTTATCAGGTCACTAGGAAATGATTTAGATCAAGTTTACTTGAATACACTTGAAATTTTAACAATATTTCCGAATACTGATGGACTTGTTTCCTTACATTTACTCCTCCCTCCCAACTGTTAAATACGTCACAGATAAGTTTATGTCAAAGAATGTAAAAGAGATGGATAATAACAATGCCTCCGTCCATCGAACTCTGATAATGCTACAATATCTACAGAAGTCCAGTTATGAGTTTCAATTGTTGCGGTCACCATTGTTACAGTTTTCAATGGTAGTGGTCGTAATACATAACATAACGTAATACATAACATACATAACGTGTAGATCATGATAATGCTACATTAATTACAAAACAAAGTTCATTTTGATGACTTAAATACTTAACTTTTTCATTTTTCTATCTAACTGATATCTTTGAGAATTCATTCCCCTGCCAATATCTCGCACTAACAGAATTATTTTTCATATACCGATCACTACAACATGCCATATATTGCTAGTGATCAGTATATGATAAAGGAAGTCTGTTAATGATTGTTTTTCAATGACAAGTGTTTAAATCGGATTTTCAAAGACTATTTTCATATCAACTTTCTCCGACTCTCGGTGATTGAAATTCTTTGCACGAGTGTGCGGGCTAATACGTGACTTTCATTTTAAAGCCAATCTGAAGTTTGTGTTTAAAATTTATAACACAATTTAGTTCTGCAAAACAAGCACCATACAATAAATCGAGAAAAAAAAAATCTTAATTATTGATTTCTTGATACTGGCAGAAAGTCAATTAGTCTTGTCGATGTTTCCACACGCCTCTATCACACACTGGTACTTCCTTATTTTTGTACTTTATGACTTCTTAATGTGTGGCTTTGAACTTACAGCCGAACATATCTTTGCACACATCTCTCGACTTCTTAAACTCAAATAACACCTCTGATTCTTGATAAAAAGGAATGAAATCTTCACATCAGCTTATTTACAAAAAAAAAACCCTTTCCGTTGGCTAGCTTTGCTAGAAGAATTAAAAAAAACTCATGCATTTTTAACTAACCCCATATTTTCTTTTCCTAGACTCTCGCAGGATTTTGAGAAATATGCAGTTTAGTATACATATGAAGAGTAATTACACAATGATGCAATTCGATTCACAATTACCTGGTAAATGTAAAAACATTTAGCTTCTGATTTTCGTCTGCAACTGTTGTGCCTTTAGTCGACGAAGAGGGCATTTTGGCTCTACTAATATAACATACTTAGATTCTATTGCGATTTTTCATTGCAATTCACGGAATCTTTTCCTATGTTTACTCGTATAATGTTGAATAAGAAAACTAAATGAAAAGTATTTTCAGTGACATGTTGCATCCTCTGATGTATGTAATATATTTTTCACTATAAATTTGTAATGAGCAGCCATTTCTGTTTCAGAGGATGCAACATGTCACTGAAAATACTTTCCATTTTCATTTCGTTTTCTTATTTAACATTATACGAGTAAACATAAGAAAAGATATTTCCAATGTTTACTCGTGCATGAGAAAGAACGACATGAACATTATGAAAATTGTTGTTCGTGTCGGTCTTTCTCATGCATTCATTTACGGAAATTTACCTTTAAAGATATTAAAAAACCAATTCCATCAAATGATTTTAGTGATTCTTAACTAAGTTGCTATTATATTAAATGGAAGGAAAATAATATTTAGGTTCACAGAAGACATTTTGATACATTCAATTTCAAGAATACAACGATGAGCGCTTTTTTATTCATATAATTCTAGAAAATGGGAACATCTCTTCTCAAGGAAAGATAATATGAAAAAATATAGGTTTTAAAGCCATGAGACCAGAGTTTTCAACATGAAAACAAAAGTATTCATGCTCTTTTCTGTAAATGGATAATACAGTTAGGCAATATTATCCTTCTTACCCAAACTACGCACATACACGCGCCACTAATGTAGTATAGGTTCTGCTGCATCTTTGTGTGTGTGAGGACTAATAAAATAAACAGAATGGCTAACTAGTATAGAAATTCCCACATGTAATAAAACAGCCTTGAATTAACTGAGCTTTCTTCATAGTTGTAGTTAATCTTCCAAAATAAGTAAACTAATGGCGAGCGTCGGTGATTAGAAAATAAGGATTTTGTTTATGGGAATGCCATAAATATTGATATTTCTATGAAAAAAAAAAAAAGAAACTTTAAGTTTAAATCAAAAGTATGCATTAGACTTAGACTGCAGTAGAAATTACCTCCACTACATAAAAAAATAAATACACAGAAGCAGAGAAAAGAGTATGATGTTTAATTAAAAATATTAAAAAGAAATGTCATATATAAAATATGTGAAATTTACCAGTGTCGCTGTAGGTATCATTTATTCCATTTTCCCCCAATTATTTTGAATTGGGAAATTCAAAACTAATTGGGAAAAATAAAACATGTACACGGATTTCTCTCAGTCATTTTTATAATATATAAGATGATATTGTAGTGAAATGCTAGAGCACATGTAAGTAGTATGGGTGGCTCTTCTGACCAGATCAAGATAAGATAAGGAATCGTGACGATAAGGAATCACAGCGGGTGACAGATGTCTTCCCTGCAATGCTCCCCCCCCCCCCACCTAACCCCATCACACTAGTCTCTCACCATCCCCTCTCCTCCAGAAGATATCTGCTCAGCCTAGTGGAGATGAGTGAGCTCATCGTTTGCGGATATCTTTTAGTGATGTCACCTCCAATTGATACTGATAACTTTTTTGGAAAAAAAAAATAAAAAAAACGGGTTTTTTTCTTAAAAAGTTATCATAAAAAACGCGTTTTTTAAATTTTTTTTTCCCAAAAAAGTTATCAGTATCAATTGGAGGTGACATCACTAAAAGATATACGCAAACGATGAGCTCACTCATCTCCACTAGGCTGAGCAGACATCTTCTGGAGGAGAGGGGGATGGTGAGAGACTAGGGTGATGGGGTTAGGTGGGGGGAGCATTGCAGGGAAGACATCTGTCACCCTCTGTGATATCACAGAATGAGAGACGTATGTTCCCCAGAAATATCCAAACACATAACGACATTGTTGTCATGTTTTGTTTGGCTATGGAATTGTGGGTAATGTTTTTGAGATAAGATATCTTGGAATTTTCCCAGGGTGACACACATCCGTCATTGTCGTCATGGTTTATCCAACACCATGTAGAAACATGTCCGTGAATCATCTGCGCAAAAGTTTCATTTTGGAAGGAACGGTCAGGGTTAAGGGTCAGGTAAACACTGCTATAAGGAAAAATAAACGAGTCAAGTGTCTTTGCAGTTACGACAATTCGTTCATCCTGTGAAGTTATCGTATTGTGTTGTGGTGATTGGTATCCAGGAAAGTAAAGTAAAGTAAAATAATGGGTGAGCCACAAAAGTCATTGAAATTTTCTTTCTTCAGGAAAATAGCATGAGACAAAACTCTTCACCTAGCTCTAAAAGGAACCGATTATTATTTTAGAAGACACGTACATTGTGATGTATTTATCCAGGACCACTTGGGAAAAATTACACAGTGGTCTGATATCCTCAGCTACTTGCAAAGAAGAGTTGACTACGAAATGGACCTCGGTGAGTGTTATATTCTGAAATGCCAAGATGGGGAACTAATACTTGATGATACAGGAGCTGATGGAAGTAAGGTTTTTTCTATTAGTTGTGAAGAAGCTGAGAGATTTTCACCAAAAATGTACGACATTGATAATCATGTACTATTTTTGGAAACTGAATTACCATCTGTTCATATAATGGGAAAAATTATCACTAATCATTTAAATTCATCAATGGTAAAATTAGTCTTTCAAGATTTTATCCAATTCGATAAAGATTCTTTATTTTGGGACATTTACGAACATTTTACAAAAACTGTTTCTGTATATTTGCTGACAAAAGAATACACAGAATGTTTATGGAGGCATGGTGTCATTTCCCGACTGACACAATATCAAACGTATGGAAATGTGGTTACCATGGTATCTGATTTAAAAATTCTTTTGCGTGACTAGCTATTTTGATGTAACGTAACCAAGAAACAGTGAGTAAGAAAAATTTTATTCATTGTTCAAAAATTTTAGACTCAACATTTTCCAAAGAGATAACTCTTTGGAAAATGTTGAGTCTAAACTAAATATTGTGAAATATTTTTAGGTAATTACATGTTACGAATTTTTCTCAGTGAATATACTTGTAAATAGTATTTCAGCAAAATAAAATGTGCATTTGTAAACTTAAATGAACAAAGATGTGTGTTTTTGTTGTTGTGTTTTTCCACAGTGACTTTTTACTCAGTTATTCTGATTAGATCTTGATATTTAAATCCACAACTTTATATCTTAATGCAATTTTGTTTAATTATTTAAAAAAATCACAACTGTGAAATTAATGCCAGGACAGGAAAAAAAAAGTGTTGAAAATGAATATCCACGTATTGATTATTTTAGAAACGGTCTAATGCTACCTATTGACATTATTTGAGTTATCTGAAAACAAATCGTTCACATAATCGAAAATCCTAACTGTTAGATTTTGGTTATTTTACAGAGAGAGAGAGAGAGAGAGAGAGAGATCGAGAGAGAGAGAGAGAAGCACCTAATTAAACCAACAAAACGTGACTTTAACTCTTCTTTAAAGTTTGGCATAGAGAAAATGTTTGTACTCTACAGATAACACATATACAAATTTTACCTTTCCCTACACAAAGTAAGATAAAAACACACCAACAGTATATCCAACACCATGTGAAAACATGTCGTTGAGTCATCTGCGCAAAAGGTTCATTTTTGAAGGAACGGTCAGAGTAGGGGATGGTAAGTGTAAACAGTACTATAAGAAAATACCATAGAGTCGAGTGACTTTGGACTTAAGGTAATCGTTCATCCACTGCAGCTGCCGTTTTGTGATTTGTGTTTGGTAATGCAAAAATAATGGGTGAGCCACAAATTCTTTGAAAGTTTCTTTGTGAAAAGTTCTAATTGTTTAGAATTTGGTAAATGAAAGTTACCATAAAGTATACGATCAGAGCTAATAATCAGTGAAATAATAATAATTAACTATTTATTTGTGGTGGCATATGAAGTAATCGAAGAAGAAGAATGAAGGAAAACGATTATGAAAAATCGACAGTGGGTGAAAAATACGAATTTTCAGTTATCATTGGGATAAATGATGTACAATTTTTTTGAATAAGAGTTCAAATTTATATCCTAAAGAAATTTGTATTTCTGATGGAATTAGTGTAAGATATGCAGTGACAAAATCACCTTGTAGTTGGAAAGAATTACCTGAAAGAGTTAAAAAACAGAATTCTTGGTTAATAAAATATAACCATCAGCTGAAGTGGGAAATTGGTTCACTAGCTTTGGACAAACTAAGAGATTGGATGATAGAATCAACATGCAAATATCATATATTACTTGCCAAAGGAAGAGAAAAATCAAAAACATTAACGAAGTTAATAGGGAGGCCTGTTCTTGATTTAAATGAAATTGGATGCCCAAAACGTGAAAACATAACGTGTACTTTTAAATGCTTTTGGAAACATAACGAAAGATTCTGTGCTTTTAATATAAATGAAGTATGCGTATTGGATTCAAATAAATAAATACACAACCCTTACTTTTACTACAGTAATAAATTCCCAACGAACGCCAAACGAAAAATTAACTTTCAGATGAGAATCACATTGTCAAAAACCAAATGATGGCAATTCCACAGGTCTGGGAAGAACCTTTGATGTATTTTTCAGTTTATTTATTTTCTGTATTGTTAGATTCAGTTAATACAATTTGTAAAAAATATATTATTCAAATAAAATGTGTACATTTAAATGAACACTTGAGTGTCGTTGATGTGTTATATACAACTTTAAGAAGGAGGATAACATTTTTTTTCTTTTTTTTTCCTTGTGAAATTTCATGCCACAGAGTAACCAGAGAATTTTTTTTTTTGATTCATTGAATTAAAAGTCTTATTTGTTCATGCAAGCCCTCAAATATTTCAAGAAACTCCTGTCAAATCTTGGAAGCAAAAGAATAATCTGTATTAAATTAATAGCTAGAATTTTAGTGGTGAAGATTTCACCTGAAAAGTCACAATACTGTTAGAGTTTGGTTATTTTACAGAGCCATTAGATATTTAAAACCAACGACACGTTACAAAAACTCTTAAAAAGATTGCTGTAGAAAAACTGCGGAGAGTTCAAAACCTTGTTTGTCTCATATCAGTTACTTAAAATTTACTAATGCTAAAGGAAAAATAAATAAAATAAATAAATTCCACTTACAGAAATAGGTTAAAAGCACAAGAAATCGAAGGTAAAATTAATAGTTATATTGGTAATTTCCCAACGGAAACCAACAGTTCGAACCAAAACACATGATTCCTCACCTACGTACAACAAACAGCGAGCGGATAAGTGAGATATATTTAAGATAAGACTTAATGAGAAATATACAGTGTTGGAAAATAAATTCACATACACTTATATGTGTATATATATATATATATATATATATATATATATATATATATTAATTTTGCTCAGTTATTCTGTTAGAATATGACCTTTAAAAGTAAAATACAGAAAATAACCAATCAATTTGAAAAAAAAAAAAAAAAACATAATAATAATTTCACTTGTCAGAATTCCATACTCTAACAACAATCGGAATTCGAAACCGGAAATAACACTTAACCTAAACAAAACGGCGCATAGACTTTCCCGCCGAGCTTGGGCAACAGTGGGAAAGAATTAATACAGAGAACCAATCGGATAGTAATCTAAATTAACAATAAATGTAAGCATTAATTTACTACACCAATGAATTCCGACAGTAACGAAGAATGAATAATTTCCATTCAAACATGTGGATACTAATCCCTTAGTCATATGTAAGTATTTGAGAAATATCCAAACTTGAGGAAATGCTACCTTTTGAACAATACCCTAATTTACGGATGTGACTCATGTCATCCCCTTTGAAGAAAACCGCTCACTGGGGGATATTGCAAATGACGAAACCTCAGCATCTACGGTCCGTAATCTAAAGGACGAAGTAACTAGTTCAGGTTACAGTATTTACAGAAATTTCATTCTTTGTGGTTTTTGTGTTTGTGTTGTGGATATAAAATTCAACTATTTTGGAATATTCGTATTTAGAAGAGTCATCTGGAAAGCTGTAAGTACTTTTTTAACTTAAACATAACAACTGCTCGTATGTTTTTGGTAAGCGTAATTCTAATACTGAATAGTTTTTTTCCATAAGAATAATCATAGGGTATATATTAGAGTATCAACATGGATACATTAGCGATTTTTTATATCTAATATGTATATGTGTGTGTGTGTGTGTGTGTGTGTTTAAGGACAGGTTTTTTAAGTATATAATTAATTATTCAGAAAAACTCGAAACACGAGAGCCATCACGACTTTCTCTAAGAATTCCCACACTTTAACAGGAAAGAAATACCCAAAATGTATTGGAAAATTAGTACAACCATCTATAGAAGAAAAAAAACTGTATGTCTGTGTGACATAGAATATAGTTAAATTAAATTATCATTCCAAACTCAATAACAACAAACATTCACGTCACGAATCCTAATCTTATCTTGATCTTGTCAGAAGTGTCCCACCAATCACGACACGATTACTTAACCACTAAAATCATCCTTCCCATTCAAAACAATAACGTCATTTATTTACAACTAACAACAAATATTCACATCACGATTCCTTATCTTATCTTGATCTTGTCAGAAGTGTCCACCAATGACAACACGATTACTTATACACTAATATATTTCCCTTTCCATTCAAAACAATAACGTCACTTATTTACAACTAACAAATGACGTCACTTATCTACATCTCATAACAAACATTCACGTCACGATTCCTTATCTTATCTTGATCTGGTCAGAAGTGTCCCACCAATCACGACACGATTCCTTATCCACTAATATATCATCCTTTCCATTCAAAACAATAACGTCACTTATTTACAACTAACAAATGATGTCACTTATCTACATCTCATAACAACACACACACTCATGTCACCATTCCTTATCTTATCTTGATCTTCATCTGGTTCAAAGTGTCTCACCAATCAACACGAATCCTTATCTCTACCATCACCCATAATTCCATACGCGAACCAAAACAAGAACTGAAGCCAGTGACACATATGCCCACAGGGAAATTCCAAACATTCCAGACCCATGAAGCCACGCACACAATGATGGACCAATCACGTCACGATTCCTCATCTTATCTTGATCTGGTCAGAAGAGCCACCCATACTACTCATATAATCTCTATGATTTCAAGGCTTGTGACTCTGGGACACACGAAAAGAATTATATTACATACTTCTCATTCAAATTATTTCACAAATAAATATAATGAAAATATAAATAAAAAAATTACTGTTTTAAATTACCTGTGTAAAATTTTAATCAAAATTAAATGTATAAAGCAAAAACAGCAGCATTTTACACAGATTTAATACTTTTTTTTCTGCATTTATTGTAAAAAAGTCACACTGAGAATAAAATCTCGCACATAATCTCTTGCTTTCATTCACTCTCATCTCAAGTAAACATTAACAATTGGTTTTCGTCACTATGAAATACGCGATAAATAATGAACCTAACAACACTAAACTTATAGCAAACGGAAGACCTGAATGCTGACCTTTTCCCTTCTGCTGACGTTTCTATGACTAGAAGAAAAAATATCCATGAGCGATTGTAATCATTTTGTCTTTTAGTCCTAGTGATTGTCGATGACACTGATTTTGCTTACTTCACATCGAACTACTGATTATTGGAGAAGACCAAAGTTTAATTTGGCCACATTATTTTATATCCAAAACAGTTCATGTGCTTTCTTGTTCTAAGTAGTAATTAGTTTCTTTTGCGATTTTCGGGTATATATATGCTGAAAATGAAATCTAAGATTATTAATACTTCAGAAGCGACATAACGAAATGAAATTAAAAAATGAATTTAAAAAATATTTGGTACATTCCGTAAATAAACTAAGCATTTTCTGTATGAAATCACACCAACAGAAAGCTTTCTACTACAATGTTCGAAATCAGTTACGAGTTATTTCTCTCTTTTTCAGTTATCGGGAACCCCTATTCTAGAAACCAATAAGCGTAATAGTGATCTAACACCGAGCCAAAGAAATTCATCTCTCACCTACTGTAAACTATTGTTCCTAGAACGTATTCACTAATTATTATTGACTGATGATATTAAACAAGTGAAACACTGCTTGAAATTATTGCATGTCCCGAGTCACCTTAATGTTCCAAAGTAGGTGTCTGTCCTTTTGTCTTAACTGACCTATTTTTTCTGTTGCAGTTGCTCACATAAGTAAACACGAATATGCCGAGCCTTACTCATCAGTTCCCCCTCCCCGTCAAGTGAGTGGAAAAGAAGATTTCCAGTCACCTTTAGAAGCTCAAAAGGTGCGTTTTACACGTTCAATGTAAATTGTAAGTTTACATCTGTTTCCTCTATTTCAAAATAACGTATTAGACATGTTTTTCATGGATAAAGTTACTTTATTATAAAACATAACTCTATGGTTGTGTGTTATATGCTCAAAAATAGTTTGCATCCATTTTGAATAAAACATTGTGCCCTAAGTATTAATTTAAAATATAAAAATCGTTTTGTTTTACAAAATGTGACTGTATGAAATTTTCATCACTTCCTCTTTAACTAATATTTTTGTCTTCTGGAAGTGTTTTTTCTTTCATTTCTATCTAATTAATGGCCTACTATTTTATTCTGACATCCCTTATCCAATAGAGAAACAACTCAATTTTTTGGTGTTTAGATAAACTAAAATGTTTTAAAAAATTATGTTTTTCTTATGAGCACCAAGTGATTCACAAGTACTCTATTATTGCTCAGCAAATGAATATGCACTTCAAGAGTTTGTCGCATTTATTGATAAAGTGCATGATAAAATAACGAATTTTCCAGAAGAGAAACCTTTCTATCTAACCTGGGGGGGGGGGGATAATGTTTTTAAAGAACTGTCTAAACAACCCTTTTAAAAGAACAAGTAAAGTTACGAGGATGACTGTTCTGTCTAAATTGTGTGTATCCTCAGGCAAGTTAGCCTATTTCGCTGGACGAATAACCCTAGCTGCTGAGATAAATCATTTACAAGGAATCATCTACAACCTCTTGAAAACTCGTTAAAATAGTTCCTCTCGTTCTAGTTGGATTCGAACCTTGGTCTTCCGAACGTGCTATACAGACGTTCCTTTTGGAAGTATATTTGTCTGTTTCTGCTTTTATTGAATTGAGAATTCTGCTTGGATAAGCAGAAATCAAATTTCGGAAGTATTCAGCTGTCTTAATATTAATAAATATTAAAGCATTAGCTGCAGTTATTTACGTACATGGCGTAGTATTTTATTCTACTCCTATGTGATGGGAGTAGGTGGAAGACATTCATACTTCTTATGGATTGACTGCTGCTAAGACGGTTTTTCTGTAAAATTGTAAATCATGTATAATTTTCGTTAACTGGGAATCCAAGGAGTCTTTAGGGGTAACTAAAATAATTTTTAGTTCACAGTAACTAGCTTCATTTTCTTTTGTTATGATGAGTAGGTTAACTTTTGAGGACGCCGCCATCTTGTATTCTGCTATGTATGTTTAATGAAATAATCACAGAATTCAGTTCATTCGAGAAGCAGATGAAACCCTGCAGGTTATTTCATCCTCTAATCGGACTTCAAAATAAACAAGTAAGGAAATTATCAGCAGCATCAAAACAGGATGCTTCCTGTGTTTTTCATGTTTGGGAATTAACTTATGCCAATAAAGATTTTTTCCCGCTTATTTTGCAGAACTAAATTACTGCTTCTTTAATGGATAATAATCAGAAGTGTTGTTCGCTTTGGACAGAATTACACCACTAGGATCATTATAACACATAATTACTATGCAATACTAATGGATCTGTCGATTGAATCGATGAATTGTTTCTTCGCTTCAATCCACAATGAAACATCCTTTTTTATACAGCGACAGCAATTCATTATCAAAATAATAGCAACTGAAGTCTGCTGTTTTCGGTTTATACGCTTAATTTACTGTCTCTTGTAATAAATTGTGACATTACTTCAAACTGTACTTATTTTCCTTCTAAAAAGATCAGATTTAAACTGGGCGAAAGGAAGACAAGCTTTTAGGATCATCATCCAATTCTTTCAAAGTCCATCCGGTGCGAATGAAGTTGACATGCTGAGCGTGAAAAATAAATAAAAAAAATAATACATAATAGACACACACACACAAGCATCCGAAAACAATCCTACTGTCATTCCTTCCTTCAATATGGAAATCTTTCCCATCGATCGCACATTCTTTAACACAGTATACTCCACTATTCGGACATGACCGCCTATGACTGATGTCCAAAATCATTATAAATAAAGAAAAATGTTTCCATTTTCTTTTAAACCTTCAGGCAACCTCCCATAGTAGAAATGAAGCAGTCTTTCGCTTCTTTAAAAAGAACTTAGAAAGTTAACGTTTTATCAGAAAATGTTTTTTTTTTCCCTTTTCTTGTAAAGGAAAAGCTAAGTGCGCAGTTCCACTAATTCAGCATTATCTCCCTAATTGAAGTAACTCTTCTCACGTACAAGACTTTCATTACGTAGCTCAGAAACTCCATCCTCGTAGCTGAGATTGCCGAACTACTGTAATCAGACATTATCTCATGTGGTGTAGAACCCAATGCTTGTCTGGAAAATAACTCAATTTGTACATTATTTTCTTATATTGAGTGCTTTATTACTACGTGTTTTTATGTTTTGTAACAGCTTTTAAATCATTTAATCAATAATTAATGATATCAATTAGTATCGATCTGCAATTAGCAAATTTTGACATGAAAATTTGTGATTAATAATGAATACATTTTGGTTATCGTTTTAATTTTAAGTAAATTTACTTAATAAATATATTTAAATTTATATTTTCAGCATGGAGACGATGGGATGTTTGCCACAATTAAACGGTACCCAACAAGACAAGGACTGATGTCTTCGACTTACAAACAAGGTAGGGGAATGACTCGCATTCTTATGATTACTAGAATAAGTAAGAATTACTGACCAAATATCTGAACACTTTATTCGAAAACAAATTTATGTTCGTGACGAAATTTACTGGTTTAGTAGCTAGATAGCGGTTATAATTTCGTTTTTTAATCACCAATTGGTGTCCACTAACCAGCGGTGAAAATTGTACTAATGCTATAATCTCCTGTAGAGATTATAAGAAATTACTCAGTCACCTACATAATCATAACATCTACACACTAATAGTATTTTTTGTATATTAACTGCGTTTATCTGGTGTAGAAACAATACAGCCAGAGATCTGATTTCTTCCTTTGAACATGACCATTTCCAACGGAAGTGTTATACAAAATTTTTATTTTTGTTTCAAACACTTCTCATTTTTGAAACAAAATTTGTTTCAAAAATGCATAGTGTTTCGTCTATTTGTTGTCTGTATTTGCATTTGATAACTCATTTTAATAGTTTAATCATCAAGATTCATGCAATCAGAAGTTTTGCATATGCAATTTTTTTATTCATACTACGACAAGGACAGACTGTCGGATAACAATGAACAGAAAGAAGCCCTTTGTTATATTACAAAAAAACTCTGACGTTAAGTATACGTCAAAAGAAGAAAAATTAATTCATAGTTAACTGAAACAGCTTTAATAACTAAATCGTTCTAATACAATTAGCAGTCAAAACGATAAACTGATATATAAAATTAAATATCGAATATTTTACTGAATCTCCTGAAGTTAAAAAATTTGAATACCTGCGTGATGTTGAAGTGGAATTTGCAGCACAATGCTTCTTATATTTTAGCTCTAAATGCAGTTGTCATGTGATTTTATCAATAATATATAATTGGAGAGACAAATTGCGATAATTGGATAAACTTGCTTTGGGAATGACCACCAAATGGTCAGTCATCCAAAACTAGGATCTAGTAACCAAACTGTTGTTAGGTAAAATGACGTACGAAACGCAAGTTACGTATTTCTGACACAAAGAGTGGTAGGATTAATTTTTATGTTCCGTTATTTTGAATGGGATGTTTGAGTTAATATATACATAAAATATGCTAAGAAATATATTGGCGAGAGCATTTCTCGTGATTTCTTTAAGTTCCTCCGTAGCGCAATTGGATAAAACGATCCTTTCCGCTCTCGAATGGAACAGGCCTAAGTTGAATTTTCGTCGTGACGGGAGGAATCTTGATATGGATTTTTTTCTTTTTTCAATTGAAGGTGAGTTACCCGATCTCATACGGAGGTGGCAAGGTTTTTTCTCCTTTAAACTCGCGTTTTTTTTACCTCTCAAACAGACAAATTGACCTTCAGAACACACGCAATTTACAGATAAAAAAAATACTAGTGGTGGTGGATGATAAATGGTTGGTGATGATGATAGTAACAGTTCGATGTAGTAGACGGTGGAAACGGAGTTGTTGAGTATGTACCCTCCCTCGATGAGCCTTTGGACTCCTTGGCTGGGTAATGAAATAATAAAGATATATGATAGCTACGACTTTCAAAAAAAGAAATCATCGGTCTCACACGAGTAGTAGGGGAGGCACTATTGACCAAATGCTTCCGGTGGGTGTGGCTTCATGAGTTAGGAATGTCGGGAATTTCCTTGGGGGCATATGTGTCAATGGCTGCAGTTCTTGTGTTTTGGTTCGCATATGGAATTATGGGCGATTTTTTTTGGTTCGCGTATGGAATTGTGGGTGATGGTAGAGATAAGGCCTCGTGTCGCAATTGGTTGGGAAGTTTTCACCAGATCAAGAGAAAATAAGGAATCGTGACTTGAATGTTTGTTGTTATCAGATGAAGATAAGTGACGTTATTGTTTTGAATGGAAAGGGAGATATATTAGTGTATAATGAATCTTATCTTGATTGGTGAGACACTTCTGACCAGATCAAGATAAGATGATGAATCGTGACGTAAATGTTTGTCGTCATAGATTTTGTAATTTCGCTGGGGCACTCGTCTGTCAGGGATATCATGTGGTGTTTTTGATTCGCTTAATGCCTTGTGGGTGATATTTAGAGTTAAGAATCATGACAGTATGTGTTTGGAAATTCACAGTGTCGAGGTTTTCTGAATAATTTAATTATATGCTGGTGACCCTCACACACACACATTACAACATCAAAAGTTGCTAATGTATCCATGTTGATACTCTAATATATACCCTATGATTATTCTTATGAAAAAAAAAACTATTCAGTATTAGAATCACACTTACCAAAACATACGAGCAGTGATTATTGAAATTACAATTATCAATTGTTATGTTCAAGTTAAAAAAAAAAAAAAAAACTTTCATTTCTTTCCAGAATGGGAACATCTTGGTACTATCTAGGTTTTCTGAATATTCCAAATTGTTGATTATTAACATATATTCACAGAACACAAACACAAGTCTGAAAATGCAGTTCACTTTTTCATTATAGGTTACTGTGGCTAACATATTCACACCACAAAACATAGGAGTTGAAAGATATTTCTGTAAATAACCAGAAACGCTAGTGGACTACTTAATTTAGATTACTAACTGATTGGTTCTCTGTATTAACTATGATTTCACAAGCTTGGTGGGAAAGTCTATGCACCATTTAGTTTAGGGTAAGTGTTATTTCTGGTTTCGAATTCTGACTGCTGTTAGAGTATGGAATTCTGACAAGTGAAATTATTTTTTTTTTCAAATTCATGGTTATTTTCTGTATTTTACTTTTAAAATTCATATACTAACAGAATAACTGAGGAAAATTAATAAATACATAAAATGTATGTGAATTTATTTTCCAACACTGTAGATTTCTCACTTAAAGATATTTCTCTTATCTGGTCACCAAATTGTTGTATGTAGGTGAGAAATCGTGTGTTTAGTTTCGAACTTTTGGTCCCATGGGAAAGTATTTCTGTAGTAAATTAATGCTTACATTTATTTTAAAAAAAAACAAAACAATGACTATTAATTTTACCTTAGATTCCTTGTACTCTTAACCTATTTCTGTAAGTGGAATTTATTTATTTTATTTATTTTTTCTTTAGCATTAGTAATTTAAGTAACAGATATGAGACAAACAAGGTTTTGAACTCTCCGCAGCGTTTTTCTACAGCAATCTTTTTAAGAGTTTTAGTAACATGTCTTGGTTTAAAATATTTAATCGCTCTGTAAAATAACCAAACTCAAACAGTATTGTGATTTTTCAGGTGTAAAGGTCTCCATTAAAATTCTGGCTATTAATTTACTACCCGATTATTCCTTTTGCTTCCAAGAGTTGACAGTTTCGTGAAATATTTGAGGGCTTGCATGAACAAATAAGACTTTTAATTCACTGAATCAAAAAAAAAAGTCTCTGGCTACTTTGTGGCATGAAAACTTCACAAGGAAAAAAACTGTTATGGTCTTAAGTTTGTATAACACATCAACGACACCCAATTTGTTCATTTAAATTTGCACATTTTATTTGAATGAAATATTATTTACAAATTGTATTTACTGAATCTAACAATACAGAAAATAAATAAATTGAAAAATACATCGAAGAACCTTTGAAAAATACATTAAAGGTTCTTCCCATGCTTATGGAATTGCCATCCTGTGGTTTTTGACAATGTGACTCTCATCTGAAAGTTAATTTTTCATTTGGTGATTGTTGGGAATTTATTACTGTAGTAAAATTAAGGGTTGCATATTTATTTTTTTGAAACCAATACGTATACTTCAGAGAATTATTAAAAGCACAGAATCTTTCGTTATGTTTCCATAAGCATTTAAAAGTACACGTTATGTTTTCACGTTTTGGGCATCCAATTTCATTTAAATAGAACAGGCCTCCCTATTAACCTCATTAATCGTTTGGATTTTTCTCTTCCTTTGGCAAGTAATATTTGATATTTGAATGTTGATTCTATCATCCAATTTCTTAGTTTGTCCACAGGTAGTGAATCAATTTCCCACTTCAGCTGATGGTTATATTTTATTCACCAAGAATTCTGTTTTTTAACTCTTTCAGGTGATTCTTTCCAACTACAAGGCGATTTTGTTAATGCATATCTTACAATAATTCCATAAGAAATACAGATTTCTTTACGAAATAAATTTGAACTCTTATTGAAAAGAAATTGGCAATCAATTATCCCAAAGATAACTGAAAATTCGTATTTTTTACCCACTGTCGATTTTTCATAAATCGTTTTCCATCATTCTTCTTCTTAGATTACTTCATATGGCACCACAAATAAATATTTATTTTTTATTTCACTGATTATTAGCTCTGATTGTATTTTTTATGTTTACTTTCTGTTACAAAATTCTAAACAATTAAAACTTTTCACAAAGAAACTTTCAAAGAATTTTTGGCTCACCCGCTATTTTTACATTACCAAACAAAACACCACAACACAGAAACAGCAGCTGCAGTGGATGAACGATTACCTTAAGTCCAAAGTTGCTCGACTCTATGGTATTTTCTTATAGTACTGTTTACACTTACAATGCTCTACCCTGACCATTCCTTCAAAAATGAACCTTTTGCACAGATGACTCAATGACATGTTTTCACATGCTGCTGGATATACTGTTGGTGTGTTATTATCTTACTTTGTGTGGGGAAAGGTAAAATTAGTATATGTGTAATCTGGAGAGTACAAACATTTTTTCTATACCAAACTTTATGATTTAAAGTCATGTTTTGGTTTAATTATCTGCTCTCTCTCTCTCTCTGTAAAACAACCAAATTCCAACAGTTCAGATTTTCGATTATGAGCGAAGTCATCATTTGTAGATATCTTTCAGTGATGTCACCTTGAACTGATACTGGTAACTTTTTAGGAAAAAAAAAATTTAAAAAAACACGTTTTTTATGATAACTTTTTAGGAAAAAATAAACACGTGTTTTTAATTTTTTCCTAAAAGGTTATCATAAAAAAGCGTTTTTTAATTTTTTTTTACTAATTGTTAGGCCAAGAACTTTTCAGACCACCCTCATAGATTATATAGAATATGTAGAATACATATATGCAGGGCTCCAGAAATGCAAGTTAAATCTACTAGCCACAAAAAGAGGGCCTGTGTAGCTCAGTGGATGTGGCGTTTGCACACCATCGCGCTAGGCCGCACGAAGGAAGTCTTGGTTTCGAGTCTAGTCGGCGACTAGAGGAAATTTTTCTAAGCCTTTTTTCGACCGGTTCCCGAGTTAGTCGATCTCTGGCACGGGCAAGCAGGTTTTTCCTCCTGGAAACTCGGGTTTTTCGTCCTGTAAACTCAAGAAAATCGACTGTAGAACCCACATTATTTCAGACATTAAATATATTGTGTTAGGGTTAGTTACCACGAGATGGCGGCACATTTGAGCCGTCTCTCTTCGCTGCGTACCGCTTAATTAGTGATAGGCTTGGGCCATCTGTCTCTGATTGGGTACCAGTGGAGATTGAACTGCCCACTCAGTCTCCAAAAGTTAGATAGGGCTAAATGGCCTCGCCTACTCCCGTATATACGGGAATAAAAAGGCGTTAGCTGATTTTTTTTTTTTTTTTAAAAGTTATTGGTATCAGTTGGAGGTGACATTACTATAAAGATATCCGTGAATGATGAGCTCATTCATCTCCACAAGGCTGAGCAGACTTCTTCTGGAGGAGAGGGGAGTATTGCAGGGAAGACCTCTGTCACCCTCTTGATGACCTTTTCACTTCCACCACCTAATGCTATTTTTTTTCCCATCCCAACAATTTCGGACATATGAGTGAGAGAAATAGTCACATGGTCTAACATCAAAAACACTTTTTGAGGATACAATACTTAACATAATAAGGACAAATAATATAGAATACCCTTCGAGCCACAGAGATAAGATTTGCCCTATGATGTTTCAAAGTAACATAATCTTACATCAGCATCATATCCAACAGCATGTAGAAACATGTCCGTGAATCATCTGCATGAAAGTTTCATTTTGGAAGGAACGGTCAGGGTTAAGGGTCAGGTAAACAGTACTATAAAGGAAAATCAAACGAGTCAAGTGTCTTTGCAGTTACGGCAATTCATTCATCCTGTGCAGCTATCGTATTGTGTTGGCATGATGGTATCCAGGAAAGTAAAGTAAAATAATGGGCGAGCCACAAAAGTCATTGAAATTTTTGTTCTTCAGGAAAATAGCATGAGACAAAACTCTTCACCTCGCTCTAAAAGGATGGAAACCGATTATTATTTTAAAAAGACATGTACATTGTGATGTATTTATCCAGGACCACTTGGGAAAAGTTATGCAGGAAGTGGTCTGATATCCTCTGCTATTTGCAAAGAAGAGTTGACTACAAAATGGACCTCCTCGGTGAGTGTTATATTCTGAAATGCCAAGATGGGGAACTAATACTCGATGATACAGGAGCTTATGGAAGTAAACTTTTTTCTATTAGTTGTAAAGGAGCTGAGAGATTTTCACCAAAAATGTATGACACTGATAACCATTTACTATTTTTGGAAACTGAATTACCATCTATTTGTATCATGGGAAAAATTATCGCTAATCATTTAAATTCATCAACGGTAAAATTAGACTTTCAAGATTTTATCAAATTCGATACAGATTCTTTATTTTGGGACATTTACAAACATTTTACAAAAATTGTTCGTGTATATTTGCTGACAAAAAAATATACAGAATGTTTAGGGGGGGCATGGTGTCATTTCCAGTCTGATGCAATATCAAATGGATGGAATTGTGGTTACCATGGTATCTGATTTAAAATCTCTTTTGTGTGACCAGCTACTTTGATGTAATATAACAAAGAAACAGCGAGTAACAAAAATTTTATTCATTGAACTCTCTGGAAAATGTTAAGAGTCTAAACTAAACATTGTGAAATATTTTAGGTAATTACATGATTTAAATTTTTCTCAGTGAATATACTTGTAAATAGAATTTCAGCAAAATAAAATATGCACTTGTAAACTTAAATGAACAAAGATGTGTGCTTTTGTTGTTGTGTTTTTCCACAGTGAATTATTTACTCAGTTATTCTGATTAGAACTTGATATTTAAATCCACAACTTTATATCTTAATGCAATTCTGTTTAATTATTTTTTAAAAAAACACAACTGTGAAATTAATGCCAGGGACAGGAAAACGGTGTTGAAAACTGATATATATTGATTATTTTAGAAATTGTCTAATGCTACCTATTGACATTATTTGAGTTATCTGAAAACAATTCGTTCCCATAATCGAAAATCGGAACTGTTGGAATTTGGTTGTTTTACAGAGAGAGAGAGAGCAAATAATTAACCTAAAACGTGACTTTAACTCTTAAAGTTTGGCATAGAAAAAATGTTTGTACTCTTCACATAACACATACAAATTTTACCTTTCCCCATACAAAGTAAATAAAAACACACCAACAGTATATCCAGCAGCATGTGAAAACATGTCATTGAGTCATCTGTGCAAAAGGTTCATTTTTGAAGGAACGGTCAGGGTAGGGCATGGTAAGTGTAAACTGTACTATAAGAAAATACCACAGAGTTAAGCGACTTTGGACTTAAGCTAATCATTCAGCCACTGCAGCTGCTGTTTTTGTGTTGTGGTGTTTTGTGTTTGGTAATGTAAAAATAATGGGTGAGCCACAAATTCTTTGAAAGTTTCTTTGTGAAAAGTTCTAATTGTTTAGAATTTTGTAACAGAAAGTTCACATAAAAAATACAATCAGAGCTAATAATCAGCGAAATAATAATAATAAATAAATATTTATTTGTGGTGCCATGTGAAGTAATCTAAGAAGAAGAATGAAGGAAAACGTTTATGAAAAATCGACAGTGGGTGAAAAATACGAATTTTCAGTTATCATTAGGATAATTGATCCAATTTTTTTGAATAAGACTTCAAATTTATTTCCTAAAAGAAATTTGTATTTCTGATGGAATTATTGTAAGATATTCATTGACAAAATCACCATGTAGTTGGAAAGAATTACCTGAAAGAGTTAAAAAACAGAATTCTTGGTGAATAAAATATAACCATCAGCTGAAGTGGGAAATTGGTTCACTACCTCTGGACAAACTAAGAAATTGGATGATAGAATCAACATGCAAATATCAAATATTACTCGCCAAAGGAAGAGAAAAATCAAAAACATTAACAAAGTTAATAGGGAGACCTGTTCTTGATTTAAATGAAACTGGATGCCCAAAACGTGAAAACATAATGTGTTCATTTAAATGCTTTTGAAAACATAACGAAAGATTCTGTGCTTTTAATAATTCTCAGAAATACATGTATTGGTTTCAAAAAAATAAATATGCAACCCTTAATTTTACTACAGTAATAAATTCCCAACAATCACCAAATGAAAAATTAACTTTCAGATGACAGTCACATTGTCAAAAACCACAGGATGGCAATTCCACAAGCATGGGAAGAACCTTTGATGTATTTTTCAATTTATTTATTTTCTGTATTGTTAGATTCAGTAAATACAATTTGTAAATAATATTTAATTCAAATAAAATGTGTAAATTTAAATGAACAAATTGGGTGTCGTTGATGTGTTATACAAACTTAAGACCATACCAATTTTTTTCCTTGTGAAGTTTTCATGCCACAAAGTAACCAGAGACTTTTTTTTTGACTCAGTGAATTAAAAGTCTTATTTGTTCATGCAAGCCCTCAAATAGTTCATGAAACTGTCAACTCTTGGAAGCCAAAGGAATAATCGGGTATTAAATTAATAGCCAGAATTTTAGTGGAGACCTTTACACCTGAAAAGTCACAATACTGTTAGAGTTTGGTTATTTTACAGAGCCATTAAATATTTTAAACCAAGACATGTTACTAAAACTCTTAAAAAGATTGCTGTAGAAAAACGCTGCGGAGAGTTCAAAACCTTGTTTGTCTCATATCTGTTACTTAAATTACTAATGCTAAAGAAAAAATAAATAAAATAAATAAATTCCACTTACAGAAATAGGTTAAGAGCACAAGGAATCGAAGATAAAATTAATAGTCATATTGTTTTTTTTAAAAAAAAAAAATTTAAGCATTAATTTACTACAGAAATAATTTCCCACGGGAACCAAGAGTTCAAAACTGAACACAGGATTTCTCACCTGGGTACAACAATTTGGTGACCGGATAAGAGAAATATCTTTAAGATAAGACTTAATGAGAAATCCAGAGTGTTGGAAAATGAATTCACATACATTTTATATATTTATTAATTTTGCTCAGTTATTCTGTTAGAATATGAATTTTAAAAGTAAAATACAGAAAATAACCAATCAATTTGAAAAAAAAATAATAATAATAATTTCACTTGTCAGAATTCCATCCTCTAACAGCAATCGGAATTCGAAACCGGAAATAACACTTATCCTATATGAAACGGCACATAGACTTTCCCACCAAGCTTGGGAAATCATAGCATGAGCAACAGTGGGAAATAATTAACACAGAGAACCAATCAGATAGTAATCTGAATTAAGTAGTCAACTAGCTTTTCTGGTTATTTACAGAAATATCTTTTAACTCCTATGTTTTGTGGTGTGAATATATGTTAGCCACAGTAACCTATAATGAAAAAGTGAACTGCATTTTCAGACTTGTGTTTGTGATCTGTGAATATATGTTAATAATCAATAAATTGGAATATTCAGAAAACCTAGATAGTACCAAGGTGTTCCTATTCTGGAAAGAAATGCAAGTTTTTTTTTTTTTTAACTTGAACATAACAATTGATAATTGTAATTTCAATAATCACTGCTTGTATGTTTTGGTAAGCATAATTCTAATACTGAATAGTTTTTTTTCATAAGAATAATCATAGGGTATATATTAGAGTATCAACATGGATACATTAGCAACTTTTGATGTCTAATGTGTATGAGTGTGTGTTTGAGAGTCACCAGCATACAATTAAATTATTCAGAAAAGCTCGAAACACAGCCGCCAATAGACTGTACTCTAAGAATTCCCACCCTTGAACAGGAAAGAAATGCCCCAAAATGTATTGGAAATTAGTACTACCATCTATAGAAGAAAAAAAAATTGTATGTTTCAGTGACATAGCATATAATTAAATTATTCAGAAACCCTCGAAACTGTGAATTTCCAAACACATAACGTCACGATTCTTATCTCTAAATATTACCCATAAGGCAATAAGCGAACCAAAAACACCACGTGATGTTCCTGACAGACGAGGGCCCCAGCGAAATTCCAAAATCTATAACAACAAACATTCATGTCACTATTCCTCATCATATCTTGATTTGGTCAGAAGTGTCCCACCAATCACGACACGATTCATTATACACTAATATATCTCCCTTTCCATTCAAAACAATAACGTCACTTATCTTAATCTGATAACAACAAACATTCACGTCACGATTCCTTACTTCTCTTGATCTGGTGAAAACTTCCCCACCAATCGCGACACGAGGCCTTATCTCTACCATCACCCACAATTCCATATGCGAACCAAAAAATCGCCCACAATTCCCTACGCGAACCAATACACAAGAACTGCAGCCATTGACACATATGCCCCCAAGGAAATTACCGACTTTCCTAACTCATGAAGCCACGCCCATCAGAAGCATTTGATCACTAGTGCCTCCCCTACTACTCACGTGGTATACGTATGGGACGAGAATGATGCCAGCGGAAGTGACTGCGATCATGTGACTACACTATGTAGATAAAAGAATATCAAGCGTAGCAAAAATTTAAATGACAAGAAAACACCACATAACATATGACACAAAACGCCCTAGAATAATAATAATACAATAAAATAAAAGCAGAAAACAATAAACACAATATAACAACAAAATGCTGGAGCAAATATCATCCATAACACCACACACACGCACTTTATGAAATAAAGTAACGACCAACTCAATATACACTAAAAGATAATTATTTTGTACCGAGATAGGTAAAATACGAAGAAAAGTTAGAGTGGAAACAGCCAATGAAAAACCTCCAAGTGAAGAAATATCAGCAATATCACCGTATTGCTGATATCAGGAACCACCAGTACACTACTTAGAACATTTTAGCAGCGGTCCTACGAAGCTAACCTAAACTTTTAAAGTCAAAAAATAGCCACAGAGGTAGTACGAGAAATATTATCATCATAAAAAAAAGGAAATAAAACGACTAGTAACAGCACGTTCGTGCTTAAAATTGAAATTTCCACTCGTAACGGAAAGAGTAACTTCAGTGAATGTAGAACGGTACCCTTTTCTAAGAAGTAGATGCGATTTTTGCTACGATTTATCAACCTGGTGGGTGAGCGAGACGTGAGCACAATAATGCTCTCTCTCTCTAGGATGGATTAATAAGTTCGAGAGCTGTTGGATTATCTGATTTCAGCAATAGGGACAGGTGGGTTAGTTATAAGAAATGGCCAAACTGGTTCGGTCCTTTACATGTTTTTATGTTTTTCTATGATATGACTTGAATCTCACAGGGATAAAGGGGGGAGGGGGTCTGAGCAACTTGTTTATTTTATTATAATCTTACAGTGAAGTTTGAATAAACAGTGAGCATACACTACGATACTGTCCGACTAAGTTAGGGCATTTGACAGAATACATCAAATGCTGTTGAATAAATCGGAGGATATGGGACTGCAGTATAAACTATTGACTTGGATAAGGGGGTTACTGGCGGATAAGTATCGAAAAGTGCGAATCTGCCAGATTTTTTGTGACTAGTGGAACACTCCAGAGATCAATGTTTGGACCCCTTGTTGTTCAATCTATACGTTAATGATATTGGGAAAAATCTGACAGATGTTCAACTGTTTGCTAATGATACAAAAAGCAATTTTAAATGCTGCTGATATACAACACTTAAAGAATGATTTAGTAGGCTAAAAAATGTGGGCAAATGATAATGGGTGTCAAATCAAAGTTAGTAAGTGTAAAGTTATGCACTTTCGAGTGGAGATTTCCATCTACCTACTACTAGTATATTGGTGGGACCATAGGAAATCGAAGTTTTGAAGTCACATAGAAAATTGCAAATCCAATTCTGAGACATGTGGCAGAAACTAACATTCACATAACTTGGTACAACTGCACGTGGACTGCTATATGCAGATTTGGGATTCTGATGGGATAAGGAAGCTGTAAACTGGGTGCGAAGAAGAGTTAGATAATAATATCTAGATTATGGTATGTAGATTACGACTTAAAGTATACGGGCTATAAACTTCTGAAAGGTGTTTTGGGATATCGGTTGATGGAATTTTTCGTTATATGGAAAAGGGCAAGGAGGCATGCGGGGAAGATGGGTTTGTGTGTAGTTAAGAAGCGGTTGAGAGCTACATTTTTCTCCCACTGCACAGAGCGAGTGGAACAGTTTGCCTGTTGAAATGGTACATACATCTGTGTAAATGAATTTAATAGAAGGGGATGAGAGCTTGTGCGGATGTCAATGAGTCCCTGTAGGTCTCTGATAGTAATAATATAGGAAAAACAATAACACCACATTTATCTTAGAAATTAATAAATTCTGATTGCTAATCACGAAAACAAACACCTCAGGAAAAATAAAGAGATTAAGAACAAAATATCACATCATTCCTTTAAAAACAACAACACCAACACTGAAGTGATTAAAATTAACTTACGAACAACAAACACACTCCAGTACAAACAGTTCCAGAAGCACTACCACCACCGCTAAAAATAAATAAATACAATAAAACTCGCTGGCTGTGGGCAAGAAATTAAGGAAGCACCATTCGATCAAAAAAAAAAAAAAAGGAAAGAAAAGAAAAGGAAAGGAAACTTCTCGATAATCATAATGCAGCCAAACCAATAACATCTTTCCGCTTATGTCGGTGTCAACACACAAGTAGCCATGGTTTTAATGTGTTCTTAGTTATCTTAGAATAGTAGCTTTCCTATATTAATGCCATGTACTATATATCTATTCACTTCTTTAACTAGTGAAAATGGTAGCGTGAGAGGTGTAGATGCTCTCCTGCAAGTCTCTGGATTCCTTGGATGAGTCATGTAATAACATTTTTAATCATTCCAATCTTGGTTTTTTTCTTCTACCCTTTCATCTGTATTTACCAAAATTATGAAAATCTCTCCGAGTTCCCAGATTAAATACATAATCTCTGGATTACAGGTTTGCTACAAATATTAATATTCAGGAGACGGTTCCAGTTTAAATGTTTATTACTCATGTATTATGGTTTCACGACTACTAACTTTTTGATTTAACTTAGATTATTTTTGCTAAATTTATTCTACACGTATAAAGTAGATCTAAAGCTCAATATTTTATTGCTGTATCCCAATGCTGAACGTCGTTCATCGCCATTGTATCCATTTTGTAATCCACATAACTGTCGTCTCTTCGTTTATATTACTAAACATTTGGAGTCGCCCCTCTCATCTTATCGGCAATAATATCAACTATTAAATTAATCTGTTTTAATTTTTACTCGATTCCTTGTATTAATCTACATTGAAAATCATCTCTACTTGTAGAGACTGTTCGAATAACAGTCCCTTTTAACTGTCCAATTTTCTGGTTTGTACAATATTGTTCATCTTCCTTTCAACCCTAATGAAAAACCTATCACATAACATAACTTATCTCTGCACCCCTTTCTCTCCCTCATTCCCAATAATATTAACAATATAAAGATCACTATCCCAAATTTCCAAACGTTTCCATCTCAGTACGCCTGCATCATCCCTTCACCTAACTCGCGAACTGTATTCACTGTCTCTTGTCTAATTCTCAAGCCTTTCCCCTGGAGTCTATCCCTCAATATCCTCAAATGCCCTCTGGACTTCCTGTTTCCTTTCCCCAACCAGCATAATAGCAAACAGCACAGCACTTAACTCTATATGTATTGTCACATTATTACCATTCAATAATAATGTGGAAAATAAGTGCCAAGAACAGAACTGCGAAGCAGTGTGACCTTAATGTTTTAGTTTTCCCATTCATTTCTTACATGAATGTCATGTCCACTATCCAATACATTTATACAAGAATACACGACTCCTGAATATCCTTTATTCAGAGCCAAATAAATTAACTGCATTTGGTATTATCGTATGCTTTCTTTAGTTCCATAAAAATCAAAACCCTAACTCATAAGATACTAACATCCGACGCTCTATTACTAATTATAGGATATTTTAAGTAGCTTTAAATATTCTCTAATTTAAAAGATAACCATAAATTCACTTAAAATATTTCATTATCTTTTAAATCTATAAAATAAAAAAAGAGATAATTTTCCCTTTTAGTCAGTTTTACGTTTTATTGTAACTGCATTTTTCTCGAATATATTAGCAATGTCTTGTTTCTCTTTCAGGAATGGATGGCAACGCTCACCAGGTAGCCGTGCCAGATAAAACTGAATACAGTAGTAATTCGAGCCACTCCGAAGTCAGTGGAGAAAAACTGAGTAGCCAGTCGAGTGGGAATCAAAAACCCTTGCGGTGACAAAACACTCGAAAGGATATCGTATTCATCCCCTCAGACGAAAAAAACTTTTGCTTAAGTGTACAGGTTGATATGCCAATAAAAACTTTTGTTTAAACTTGTCCAAAGTTAATATCCAACATAAAAGATGGGCGACGTGTCGGTCAAAGATGATAGAAATGATTTAGTGAGCGATGTATTGGATCTACAAGGAACAGAATTTGACAAACTTTGCGATAATTTCATTTTTAAGAGGCGTAGCCAAATGTGTCTTTTTATGTGGCTCCAACCCAATAAAGGTTATTGTAAACTATAGTACATTCGTACCTTAGGTGGACTAAGGACGGACACACACAACACTGAAATTGAGCTCTAGAGACATGGAACTTGTTTGGTCTCTACAGGTCTCCAATAAGCAGGAGGTTGTCTCACACCTGGCCGTGAAATTCATCTAACTGAAGAAAATCACAAATATCTACGCCTATGTAGAGATTTGAATCCTCAGTCTCTTGGATGGAAAGCAGGTAAGCTAACCACTCGGATAACCAGACCCAAGACAATATATAAAAGCACTTTTTTTTTGCCCTCACTATTAACTTTAAAGGTTACATACTTGGGTTTTATTAAGGCTTTCAACAGAGTATTATACAGTCGAACAATATACTAATCGACAAGAAACATTAATGATAGTGCTTCTTCAGTAAATCAAAAAATAGCCAAAGAGAAGCCCAAGTCATTGGAATGGGCTTCTCGTTGTCAGAATTATTGCTTCGGTCGATTTAGTTTTGTCGGGAGGACAATACATACATAGATAGGGTGGTCAGTTTATTATCTACACCTGCGAAATAGCAAAAAGCATCCACACTTTTCCATAAAACATACTGAACTCATCAGAAGAGGAAGTGAGTAGACCGATGAATTATTGTAGTGAACCTTACCCTCCTAATAGTTCTATGTCGACGTTCCATATGATTATGATATGGCGCATTACCTAGTTCTAGATTTCTAGAACTAGGTGACCTTGTCTGCCCGTAAATGTACAACATGATCGGTGTGGCTCTGTATCTTATATTAGGCGAGGTCGTCTGCTGCTCTACTTAATCCAGGGCAGAGTATGAATGTCAAGGATGACATCCGGTATGCTCCTGTCTAGACCATTGTTGTATTGTGCTGCTGTTTCACCGATTGTGTCCTATCTGTTAGGCTGCATTGTTTTTAAATCTCCTAACGCCTTCAGATGACGTTTGAGTATTTCTTATTGACTACTGTCAGTACACAAGAACTTATAAACATTCCTGAAGGGGTAAGAATTTCTATGATGCTTGCACCGGCGCAGCTACGACTCTCGCTCAAAATCATTCGAGACGTACCTGTTAATGTCTACACATGCCCGCATAATTCTCTGCATCTGCCTACCTAGTTTATCAATTAATTATACTTGAAAGAAATTTCATTTACCCAAGCGTGAACAAAGACGTTTACATACGAGTATCTTCACTACTACTTGTATATTGAAGCAGGACTTCACAGGATATCCCATCACACTGCTTTTCGGAAGTGTCTGCAATACACTATGTCATAGTGCAGTGGTGGCGAACCTTTTTTTTTTTTTTATGTCCGCGTGCCAAAAGTTTACAAATCGGGTTGCTGACGTGCCGGGTACGTCAGCAACTAATTAATACAACATTAATTGCAGAATTTTATTGAGACAAGTTTAAAAATTAATATAGAATTTCATAATGAACACATAATTTGACATAGACATTGTCGTATACAAATTAACCTATTATCAATTTACTAATAAGATTTTTGCTGTTGTACGTTAGATGCCAAATGCTTTTCATCAGGTTCATATTTTGTCACTTTTAGTAATACACACGCGGAACTAAATTCATCAGTCATTCTATTTCTTAAGCTGTCTTTTATAAAATTCATTTCGAAAAATAATGACTCAAGCATATGTAAAGGAGAAAATTGATAATATAGCCATCGCTAGTTTTTTTTTAAACAACAAAAAGGTTTCGGGAATGGCATTCCAAGTTCTCAATATTTCCTCTTCCGCATTCTTTTTAATTGAGCCCAATAATCGATCATTTTCCATTATTTCCAAGTCATTTCTCAAATCGACAAACTTTTGTAGAACTAGATTGAAAACCGATTAGTTGCATTTCTATATCTTCCAAATTCAGCCACTCGCAAATCTCCAAATAGAGTTTATCTGTTGATGTTGTGTCCGGATGCAAAATAAATTTTGATGTCTCTGCAAATTGCCTGAACTGCGTAAATCTTTAAAAAAAAATGTTGATTATCGACTGAATAACTGTAGAAAACTCTGTCAATTTAACTTGATCTGTTAAGACTTTTTTTGTATTTGGAAAATATCAGAAGGTATTGGAAATGATGTCACGATTAAAAATTGGTAATTTAGCTTCGAATGCTTTGATTAAATCAAACATGACAAAAATTGTCTTGTTAACACCATGCAGTTTAACATTTAATTCATTTAAATGTAAACAAATCAGTAAAAAAACATTAATTTCGAAAGCCATTCGACGTTCATTAATTGATTGTATTTTTCAATGATTTTCTCATTATATAAAAAAAGTCTGACTTCATCTAAACACTCAAGAAATCTTTGAAGAACTTTCCAAATGCTTAACCATCGGACGTTGTTGTACGTAAGTAAACCATTGCACACCGAGTTTACATCGCTTAATAATTCTATAAATTTTTGTTTATTTAAAGCGAGTGCCGCTATAAATTTGACCAATTTTGCTACAATGCTCCTAATATCTTCCAGTGGCTTGAAACTAGCCTTTCGCATAAAACCTGCTGATGTATAATACAATGAAAACCCATAACTGAATGTCCAATATATTTGGTAAATAAATTGACGAACCCATTTTCTTCTCCAGTCATACTGCGAGCACCATCAGTAGTCACTGATACAATTTTGAAGGGATCTATATCTCTTTCAGCAAGTGCATTTAGAACTGCCTTGCAAATATCTATTCCTTTTGTTGTTGTTGCTAATGATGTTAAACTTATCAATTCTTCTTTGATGTTATTCCCAACACAATGAATAAAAATTGCTAAACGAGCTGATCCAGTTATGTCAGTGCTCTCATCAAGACAAAGAGAAATTAAACCAGAAGATTTTATATCTGTTTTTTTGCTGATGAGTTATATTTTTAGCCATTTCTATGATTCTATCTTTCACCTTGTTTCTAGCCAAAGGCATATCTTTTATTCTTTGGATAATTTTTTTCTTGTTTTCAAAATCTTCAAAGAGAACTGGTGCGCCTTTGAACCATGCTTCTTTTATTTATTCCCCATCACTAAAAGGTTTCCCGTGATTAGCAATTACATTTGAGGCAAAAATAAATAAATAAATAAATAAAAAATAGCAGCAGTTATATTTGAACAACTGCTGATAAATTTCATTAGGGTTGTTAACTGGATATTCCTATTTTTAATTGCCCGAGCAATAAATTCTTTCTGTTCGTCCTTGCGATTTATTCTCAAGGAGCGATTTATGGTTTGTCTCATAATGCCGTTTTACTGACGACGTTCTGCACACAACTGTCTCGGAACATAAAACGCATATTGCTTTATTAATCATGCCATACTCTTCACAGTCCACCAGCTTTGGAACTCTCTGCTGCTTGACTGTGATAATTTTCGTTTTTTATTTTCACCGGCCATGTTCGGTAGAACTGTAACAAAATAATTCACAACTTAAATCAAATGCATTTTTTATAGTTTAAAAAAAAACCAACATTTTATTATATGCCTAAATTAAATTATCTTTATAATTCCCATTTACAGTAACAAAAACAAAACAGTGCACATACGCAACAATAATGCACCTGCCGTTGCTTATTTCTGCCTACTAGCGGATGCGCGGTGCGAAATGCATAATGAACGCACGTACGATTAGAAAAGGGAAAAGTCAGGGAATCCTAAAGATTAGTCGTTCTCAATTCTTTTTCTATACTGAATTTTTATTTATTCTTACTGTATTAGAGGGCTCAGTCCCAACAAACTTACTCGTAAATACCGTTCCCATTTTTTAAAGTTCATACATTAAAAACTAACATAAGTATTAATATTATATAAATTAAGTGGATATTAAATCCAACATTATTTCAAAGCTGACTATAGTAACTATAGAATTTTCGTGGGAAATTTGGCGAGTGTATTCCAGTAAGATCTCTGGTCAAATTTCGCAAGAAACGTCTATAGTTTCTGTAGTCGGCTTTGAAATGATGTTGGATTTAATATCCACTTAATTTATATAATTTTGTATCGCCGATGTGAAACCTTTTGGTTATTTATTTTAGTAAATAAGTATTATTAATAATTAATTATGGCATAATCATAAAGTATTAATACGCTTAATGAATACGGTGCAGCATGTCGACAAATATAAAAGTACGCATTTAAATTAGTTATCAATCACAGAACTAATGCATGCTATAATAGTGTAGTTTCCTCAGGCCAACATCATTAAATTAACTTGTGGTAAGTTTCATTGACATATCCCATTCTGATCACCAAAAATTTATAATATTATTCAGTATAAAACTGATTATTTTATTATTAAATTGATTTTAATTATGTTGGTTTGAAAAGAAAAAAAAAATGGTAGTGAGAAAAATAATTATGCATTGTAACTCACCATAGAAGTCAGCGAAGCAGGGGAAGCAGTAGAAGGATGTCGACTTGTCGGCAAACGCTTACCGTCGAATATAACTTGCCCTCGTGTATAATTGGCACCCCTGATTTCACTTTACGAAAAAAGACATTAAAAGGTTTTGCATATATACATCCCACAACAACCATTATATATTGTAGATGCAAGAAAAAAAAATAGTTTTATTGTATCCCTGAATAAGGTACAGTGGCTTTCGCAGTCTGCGTAATATATTTCTCATCAAATAGTGCAATTAGAGACAGCTGGAATAAAAATGGCGCCTAACTAATGAATCACATGTACCCTCTCACAGAAACTATGCTGTATAGGCAAGCAAAACCATATGTTGCACCGGGAACACAGTATCTAATTAAAACTATTGTCCAATTTTTCAATAACATGAAATAAGTTTTTGTTTGATTACATTTGAAATTCTCGATGTCATTATGACAGATCACAGAGGCTAACTTAAAATAAAATTCTACCACGAATTGAAACACGCCATATAATGCTTGTGTGAGTTCCCCTTCCAGCTCAAACCAATCATGGGTTGAAACTTTGTGTGAGTTGAGCCCGCCGGTAATGAGAAGTTCTGTCGGAACGATAAACGACACCCCGTTGTGAATGTCTTAAAACTAAGAAATATATAGTGAATGTTGTTATGACAGTTGCAGATGGTATAGAATTCGGTTGGAGAGCATTCCAACTCAAAAACTGTCGGTTCCATTTGCCTTCGGGTGCGTGATCTTTTGTTAATACCGCACCAATCAAATTCATGTCTTCATAGCTGCTCTCTCCTGTAAAACAAAATTTAATTTGTACGTATTGTAACAATTAAAAAAAAGGTTGAATAATTTATAAGCGTATAAAAGGATATCACATGAAAATCGTTGACGTGCCGGCAAAATTCTCGGGCGTGCCATAGGTTCGCCACCATTGCACTATGGGGTCACTACCCCAGACGAGGAATAGGACTTCTGCTGCTAAATCAGTAATACTCAGTATCTACACAAATTTCGCTCCCACTAATAACACCTTAATAAAGATCAAAATAGTGAACTAAATGAATGGTAGAACGGTGAATTTGCCGGTTTGATCCTCTCAATGTACTGCTGAATATACACGTCCGAAAAGAAGAGTTTCGCATTATGGGATACCTGAGAAAATTTATGCGAGTCGAGATAACTGAAGATACATCACATGCAAACGATGAAATCAAGAATATAATTTCTTGTTAGGCATAATCTACCTACTGACTCATCGTAAAAACGTATTTCTATCTACTTCGTTTACTTAGTATCGTCATATTAATTCTTAACAACGGACCTTATTTAAAAGCTTGGATTTAACCACAACGTTTGTCCATAACACTTTTTTGAACGCGATCCGATCTAAATTTCTTCATGAGTCGGTTTGCACACCCCTATATATGTTGAATACTTCAGCGTTCGTTGAATTATGTTCACGTACTACAGCAAATTAACCCATTTTACATGAAACTCAATGAACGTTACACTACCATGTTGAAATATTTTTGCTTCAAATTGTTACACCATTTTGGTGGGATTTCGAGAATCGTTTTGAAGCAAAAATATTTCATAATGTAAAATGTTTTTGCTGAAAGCTACTCCTAACAACTTTGTCGGTTATTTAATTTATTAAATCTCCAGTCAATAAGCAGAGAATACGAAGATTATTTTTGTTATATTTTCACCACCGTGAATTGTTTTTTTTTTTCAGTTTGAAAACCACTAAAAAATTATTCAAAAATACTAAAGTGATCTTCAAACTGCGATTCCCGAATAAAATACATAATTCATTGATACATACACATAAGAAAAATACAAGATAACAAACATCCCTAAACTTGGCTTGCATATAAGAGAGGTTCAGCATATGTCGCGAGGTAGACGCACAATTTAGAGGTTTAGGTTGACTAGGAGGAAAGTCAAACATGAGTTTATTCACTAATTAGTTACAAAAATGATGCTAACAAAAAAAGTACTATTGTAGAATAAATAAAGGCTATTAAAGGCTGTGAAGACATGAAAAGTGAATAGCAAAAAATATTTTAATAAATCCACAGAGCGAAAAATTAGAACCGAATGACGGGCTACAGCAAGGAGTTCTCAGTTTGGTAACATTTGCAAAAAAAACTCCTCTAAAGAGACGTTTTAAGAGATTTGTCGTAATTAACATGAGAAACTGTTGGTGCTTGACATTAAAAATAGAATTAAGAAATGAATGGTTTACCTTAACATAAATGAAAATGTCTTAATGCTCATGCCAACACCCGCGCATAATCCCAACTAAACTAAATTCTGAACTCTTTCCCGACAATGAAAAACTTGAATGACTTAATAACTTTCGAGACTGGATAACTGCAGTTTTACTCAGAAACACTCGATCTAATATCACATGTCCTTACAAAACGATAAATGAATGGAATTATAATTATATGAAATCATACTTACAAGAAATTTCCAAACTTCAGAAGAAAGAATGAGGTACCAACTAATAATAAATCAGTCTGGTATTTATAAAATAATAAATAAACAAACTTCTGTCTTGTACGTGGCTTATTCAATATCAAAAGTATTCGATGAATATTTTACCTGAACTAACACGTTTGCTGAGCCTTTCAATATCTCCATTTATGTTTGTTGTGGCAAAAGATTTCACTTTTTTTTTTGTTCTTTCCTCACACTCTTGGTAGAAAATATCCATAAAATGAATACTGATTTATTAAACTGTTAAGATTTCACAAAGATAGGCACTTAATCACTTCTCACACGGATGCCTGCAACCAGTATTACAAGCGCATGAATACTAGTGAAAATCGGCAACAGTAATGCACAACTTGCTGAAAATATCCCACTGTTGAGAACAGACCGTACTTCTCGATATTAATAATTATTAACATGCATTAGTTCTGGTTTTGAATATTAACTACTCAATCGTTGGAACTACAATCGATGACCCTTAAATTATGTCGCTCCAGGGAGGTGTGTGTGTGGGTGTGGGTGTGTGCAGAAAAAAAAGATTCAGAAAAATGCTACTCTACCTGAAAGAATGGGGATGTTCTACTCTATTTTTCTTTCTTTCTTTTTTTTTTCGAGAAAGTGACATGTCACAAATTCATTTCGAATTTGTGACATGACATCACCTTAGGATATTTTAAAATGATTTAATTTTTAATGATTTACACTTTATGGTTTAAAAATACAGTAGTAGACGTTGATCTGGGCAACTATCGAAGTATAAAGTATAAAGAGAAATTTTAATAATATTATTATAATATAATTTTCTTATATTATAATAAAATTATTATAATATAATAATATTATAATATTATTTTCAAGGTAAAACCAACGGCCTGTTAGATTCATTTTATTCGTACTTATCTCAATTGAACCTCAACTAAAGGATTGTATTAAAATTCGGTATGTCATTTCCACAGGGCTACACAGATATACAATCATTTTAATTATATTTAGTTAACTTTTGCTATTTGATAGTAACTGCTATGTGCAAAACACATATCAAACGACTTCTAAAAATATGCATCAAATAATTTGAAATGAAAACATGAATTTTAAAAACACGCAGGAAAATGACATAACAGTAGGATCTGCTAGTATAGATTAAATCAGCAGTTCTTAAACTGGAGGTCGTGACACTTTTTTTGGGGAGGGGGAGGCGATAAAAATTCTGTGGGGGTGATAATAAACATTGATAAATGTGAGTAAATGAAATAATAATAATAATTGTTGTTGTTGTTATTGTTGTTATCATCATCATCAGACTTCCAGAGTCAAGAGACTCATCGCTGGAGGTCCCACTATCACACATAGTTTATTATACAGTGCCTTAAATATAATCACCGTCTCCTCATTCACAACACTCTCAAGCCAGGTATTCCAATAACCCACGACTCTCCATGTAAAAAACCTGCTCCTCGTCCCCTTGCTTACACACTCTTTATACAGAGTCCAGTGATGACCTCTTGTTTTCCCCAGTTCTGTGTAAAACCTCATCTGCATTAATCTGATAATAACCTCTTAATAACTTATATATCTCAATCATACCTTTCCCTCTTCCTTTTACCACCATTTCTTAATCTGTCTGAACATTCCAGAGACCAGAAACCACCTTAGTCAATCGCCTCTGGATATTTTCCAATATCTCTTCATCAGGTGACCAAATCTGTGCACTGTGGCCAAGTCGAAGCGTTATACGGTGGAATTATAACATTCTTACTTCTACATGAAGTGTTCTCAATCATTTCCACAATCTGCTGTGCTGTCTTCATGATTCTACCAATGTGTCTGCGAAATTTTAGGTATCCTTGTCCACAATCGCTTCTAGATCCCTTATCTCCACTATTTTCTCAAAACGATTTCCTCCAAATGTATACTCTGTATCCTATCTCTGCTTTTCAAATTTTAAAACTTTACACTTTTGAATTATAGTCCTACTTACTTGTCCATTTTGCTAGCGCATTCAAGTTTTCTAGCAAAGCTCCGACATCTGCTTCATTCCTCATAGTTCTCTCCAACACTGCATCGTCTGCAAATAACTGCATATCCCCATTCAAATCCCTCCCAATATCATTAACATACAAATTAAACGGCGACGGTCCCAAAATAAACACTTGGGGCACACCACTAGTAAATTTCCTCTTCTCATATATCGCTCCTCCATACCCAACTTGCTGGTGTCTATCAGACAGCAAATTGCTTATCCAACGTACAAATCTACTCTCCAACCCCATCCTTTAAAGGAGGGGTCTCAACTCAAACGCAGCAAAGGGCCAGTCAATTCGATGTATATCTTACGCGGGCCGTATTCAATATTTTTCTGTGAACCAAAACATAAACTAAAAAAAGAAAGGCTCTAATAAAGGCCATTTTGTTGCTGGGCCTTTACGACTTAAGTAAAAAGTTACACCACCGTTTAAATTTTAAATTTATGACCATTTTTATTTTTAAATTTTAAAAATATAACAAGTTTAGAAAATATAAGTTCAATTACATTTTATTCATACTTTAAGAAAATTATTTAAATAAATACATAATTTTGACTTACAAAAATGAAGATTTTTATCTACGAGTACTTTTTTTAATTTGATTTTGATCCTGAAACCTGACATCTTTTCCTCTGTATAACATGTCAATATCTGCTTTTTCGTTTCGTGTTGCAATATGAAGTATTGCATTTAATCTAGAATCTTTTATCCGTGAGCGGAACTTTGACTTATTAAGTTTCATAGTTGAAAATAATTGCTCATATACATAGCTGCTTCCAAAGATTGACAACATTTCTGCACAATAAATTTAATATTTGGGATATTTACTGCCGAGGTATTTATAAAAATTTGGTATGCCAACTTCGTTATATTTATTTTTTAGTTCAGTATTGAACTGAACTTCGATTACTTCCATTTGTAATTCGTCGTCAACATTTTCAATATTAATTTAAAAAGGTGAACTGGATAATAATAATTCATTATTATTTCAAATTGGTTGAAATCAGAAAATCTTTTTTCAAATTCAATTTTTCAATTCTTCAATTTGAGGAATGTACTTTTCAGCGTCACTATTATATCGAGAAATCGATTTAAGTGTAGGAAAGGGGAATAAATTATTCTTTGCCAACTGGGTTAGAGTTTTGCTAAAAATGACTTAATTGAATCATACATATGCCATATACTATTCACGTCCTTGCAGAGTAGTATTCAAAATGTTTAAGTGGCTTGTTATTGCCAATTAAAAAGGCCAAGTCTTTGCACCAATCTTTATCGGTGAGCTTAGGAATCAATTTTCCTTTGGATGAAGTAAATATATCAATTTCTTTTAAGAGTTCAAAAAATCTTTTTAAAACAACGCCACGACTAAGCCACCTAACCTCCGTATAATATAGCAAACTGCTGTATTGTGAATCTAATTCATCCAACTTCTTCTTCTTCTTCTTCTTCTTCTTCTTCTTCTTCTTCTGCAGCTTCTCCCACTCAAGTGAGGTCACTGTTGAGAATGAGTCTTCACACCTTCCTGTCTTGGGCTGTCACCACATCCAAGTTCTTCATCCTCAAGTGCTCTTCTACCAGCTCCCTCCATCTCTTCTTTGGCTGCCCACGCTTCCGCCTTCCTTGCACATCCATCTGCATGACCCTTCTTCCCACATATTCGTCCTCCCTCCTCATCACATGAACAAACCATCTCAACCTTGCCTCCTGTATCTTCGCTCCTGTTCGTAACTTTCACTGTTCCCCTGACATAGTCATTTCTCGGACGATCCTTTCTGGTCACACCGCACATCCACCTAAGCATTCTCATCTCTGCTACTTCCATCCTGCTGATGTTATTTTTCCTCAGGGCCACAGTTTCTATAGCATATGTCATAGCTGGCCTCACTACTGTCCTATAGTTTTGCCTTTGAGATTGATCAGCACCCTCTTATCGCATAACAGCCATCTTCCTCCAGTTCCTCCAACCTGCTTGTATCCTGCATCCCACTTCCTTCTCAGCTCCTCCGTCTTCTTCCACTGTTCAACCTAAGTATCTAAAGTCCCTCACCTTCCTGGTGACATTTCCTTCCAGCGCCAGATCTGTCTCCTGTCCACGGCCCAGAGTGCAACACATATACTCTGTCTGACTTCTGCTCAGTCTCATACCTCTCTCTTCTAGTACTTTTCTCCATCTTTCCAGCTTAGTTCCCGCTTCTTCTCTTCAATCTGCACAGAGCAAGATGTCATCTGCATACAACATTGTCCAAGGCGCATCTTCTCTCACCACCTCTGTTACCACTTCCATCACAATATTAAACAGAAACAGACTTAATGCTGACCCTTGATGCAAGCCAACTGTTACTTGAAAACTTTCTGTCTGTCCCAGACAGGTCCGAACACTTGTCTTCACATTTCTGTACATTTCCCGCAACCTGACATATTTCTCCTGCACCTTCTTCTCCCTCAGACACCTCCAGACTTCTTGCCTTGGCACTCTATCGTATGCTTTCTCCAGATCAATAAATGCCAGATGTAGCTCCCTTTGTTTCTCTCAATACTTTTCCATCATCTGCCATAACCCAAAGATAGCATCTGTTGTTGATCTACCAGGCATGAAGCCAAATTGTTCCTTTGCAATCTCCACCTCCTTCCTCAATCTACCATCAAGGACCCTTTCTAGGATTTTCATTGTGTGGGACATCAACTTTATTCCTCTAATTTTTGCAGTCTTGTACATCCCCTTTACCCTTGTAGATGGGGACAAGAGTACTTTCCCTCCATTCCTCGGGTATATTTTCCTGTTGGCAAACTTTCATGAACAGTGTCCCACAGCAGGCTAATTCCCTCTTCCCCCAGTGCCTTTCATGCCTCCACTGGAATTCTGTCGGAGCCCACCGATTTTCCATTCCTCTTCATGGCCTCCGTCACTTCTGATCTTGATATGCCATGGTCTTCACCTGTGCCACAACTCTCTTGGCTTCTTGCTTTCTCTCTCTGTACACCTCACTGTCCTCTTCGACTCTTGACTCATCCCACTTCTGCTTTGCCTTCCTCTTAGCTGTCACTGTCACTTGTACATTATTATTCCACCACCAACCCTCCTTCCGCTCTCTAATCTTTCCAGATGTCTCACCAAGCACCTCGATTGCACAGCTCAGGATTACTTTTCAATTATGTTTCCACCAATCTTGTACACTTTCCAGTCCATCCGAAATCCTCTCTAACACCCTCTCCCTAAAACGAATCCTCACATTCTCCTCTTTTAAGCAAAACCACTTAATTGGCTTCATCCCATGGCATCCAGAGGTTCTTATCTTCGATCTTATTTTAAAGTCTGCCCACAGCAGTCGGTGTTGCTGTGCTACTTGATCTGTTGGAATTACTTTACAATTTGTCACAACCTTAAGATGTTTTCTTCTAGTCAAAATGTAGTCAATTTGTGAACTGTTGTTACCACTCCTAAATGTTATCAAATATTCTTCCCTCTTGTAGAAAAACGAGTTCACAATTGCCAGATTAAACGCTACTTCAAAGTCCACAACCCTCTCTCCTTCCTGGTTCATCATTCCCTCTCCGTGGCCACCGTGCAGCCTTTCGCAGTCTCTATTCTGTCTTCCTATGTGTCCGTTCAAGTCTCCTCCGACAATCACCATCTCATTTTCTTCCAATCCCTTCATTTCTTCATCTAACATGTTCCAGAACTCATCTTTCTCCTCTGCTGTACAACCAACTTGTGGGGAATATACCCATAATATGACCACCCGCTCTTCTCCAAGATCCAATTTCATTCGCATGATCCTGTCGTTCCTTCTACCCACTTCCAGTACTTCACCCTTCATTCTGCCACACACCACAATTCCTACACCATGCCTTCCCTCGTTATTTTCTCCAGAGTAGAACAATTTATATCCATCTCCCAGTTCCTTTGCCTTTCCCCCTTCCACCTTGTCTCCTACACACATAAAATGTCCAACTTCCTCTTCCTCATCATGTCTGCCACCTCTCTTCCCCTTCCAGTCATGCTACCAATATTCAGTGTTCCCACTCGCAACATCCTCTCCACCTGCTGGGCTCGCTTCTTTAACCGCACCCGCCCTTGATGCGGTAGCCCTCGTCCACTTCTCGCAACTGTAGGGCAATGTGGCTGCGCGTCGCTTAAGGGGTACGCCCTAGCCCTTCTATCATTTTCTCTTTGACTCGTATCACAGTTTGAGCTGGCATTGAAGTTTTCCGACCGGATACCCTTCCTGACATCAACCCTCGCATTTATCTGGGCTTGGGACCGGGCACCTATTGAGGCTAGCTTGCCTCCTTCGGTGGCTGCATAAGACGAAATGACTTAGCAAGATAGGAAAGACTCACCCCTAGCCCTCGAATACTCTAATAGCATCAGGAGGAAGGAGCAAGGAGAGGAGAAAGAAGCAAAGAAAGAAGAGGAGGGACCAGTCTACAGAATACAGAATAATATAACAGATATATATTGCATGAAGTAAGGCATGGTCCATCATCTGGTACCTCGGGTTTGCCATGCCCGTACTCACTAAAGTGAGTACGGGCATGGCAAATCCGAGGAAATCCAATTAATCCAACAAAGCACTGAATTGTTGATGATTCAAGGCATGAGAGCGTATCCAGTTTTCTGTTTTAATTACTACATCATGACGTGTTCCATCTTTAGTTTTTTAACACAAAGTGACTCCAGATATATTATGCAATGAAACGATTTAAGTTTGTCCTTCCACAACATTTCCTTTTTCATTTGAAGTTTTGTAACAAGTCCGACGTTAACACCAACCATAGCAGGAACCCCATCTGTGGTCTCACTTACTTACTAATGTTGACCAGTCTGCGTGAGCATTTTCAAGATATTTCTCAATTCGCAAATATAAGTAATTTCCTGTCGTTGTTCCTGATATATCCAATAGTTCTTCAGTCATGTTCATATCGTCATCAACGCCACGAATAAATATTGCTAACTGGGAAGTATTAATAATGTCTTACACATTCACCAAGTGCAATGAAAAATGCAACAAAACTCTTTATTTTCTCACGCAATGTATCTAGCAAGTTCTCTGCTATATCTTCAACACGCTCCGCAACTGTGTATTTCTTGATATGCTTATACTTTTGAAATGCTTGCTTTTTTTCCGGACATATGATTTCGACTGCACTTAAAATACAATTTTTAATAAATTCTCTATCAGTAAAAGGTTTCGAAGCCCGAGCAATTTTTTCACTTATGACGTAACTACATTTAACAGAAGCATCACTTGTTGTGATAACATTCGAAAATATCCTCTGTTGAAACTTCATTTCATTTTTTAAATCTTTACGTTTGTCATCACCAGGGTCGCCCAGTGCAGTACCATCTTTTGCCGCCTCTTCTCCTTTATTTTTCGTATAGTTTATGCCAACTTTGCCGCCTCAAAAAAACTTGCCACCCAGTGCAAATGCACCTCTTGCACCTTCGGTAGAGTCGGCTCTGGTCATCACGCACCTTTTCTGTATATTTATCACAGTTCTTATGGTACGTTTCATAATGGCGTTTTAGGTTATATTCTTTCACCACGGCGACACTTTGTCTACATATCAAACATGTTGGAATATTTTTTACTTCCACAAAGAAATCTGCTTCTCCCATTTTTCTATGGGCAAAAAAATAAATATATATAAGTTATTGAAGTAACTTTTTATTAGCACGCTATTATATTACAATGGTAACCTGTAACTTATTCACATTGCATCACATGGCTTAAAATATCTGAGTGACAAGTAACTTCCGTTCAGTGTTGCCAACATTTGATGATAGAAACATGGTTCAAAGAATTGTAATAATAAGTTTTACTTTTGTTTAAAGCTGTCAGAAAACATTTAGAAGTTTGATTTTTTTCCTGTTTTAATCCCTGCAGGATGTTAGAAACATTGATTTTTAGAAAAGAAATCATTAAGGTCATGGGCCGGATACGAAGCCTTCACGCGCCGGATACTGCCCGTGGGCGCCAGTTTGCAACCGCTGCTTTAAAAGTTATTCACCAGTTTGTCATGTGGAAATCTATTAAAAGCCTTTGCAAAATCTAAAATGCATGCATCCCCTTTATCCAATGCATTGGTCACCTTGTTATAATAAGTAAGCAGATTATTAAAACACGATCTTCTTTCTGTAAACTCTGCTGACTTTACGTAAACTGCTGACCATCCAATAGGTACTGTAATCGACCCAATTTGAATCTTGGTCCTGACTAATTTCTCTTATACATTAACCACAATTCCAGTCACATATATTGGTCTACAATTCCAATTTTTAGTTATCATCTCCCTTTTGAAACGGAACAATATCCTCTTTATCAACTATATCAACTTTATCCTCTCTCTATTGCTTTAGAACTCGGCCAAGTGCAAGGCTCGTCAAATGCGTAAAATGTATCAAGGATGTGTCAAATGTGTTATTAACTCCCTGGAACACTCCTTCAAAACACGTGGTGATATACCATCAAGTCTAACAGCTTAATTTAACCTCAGGTTTACTCCATTCTTCACATACCTCCTGCTCACTCACTATGAGTACCTTCTCCTCCACTTTATTCATCTGCGCGATGTTACATTCGTAAGAATGAAATACCTTTATGAAATACTCATTAAACATCTCATGCAGTTGTGGCATTCTACCAGTTTCAACTACTAATAGTATCTTTCCATAATCATTCTCTCTTCTACTGGCTACATATGGAAAAACTCCATGGAATACTTTTTAGCCTCTTGAGCTAGCCGTTTCTCATACTACTCTTTTGCCATCCTAACCAAGCCATCCTCACTTCACGCCACGGGTTTCCATAATACCGTCTTCTTCCAGATTGCATGCCTTACCTCTTCATTCATCCATTTCCCACAATGCTACAGTTAACCTCTTAACCTTTGGTATACATTCTGATACTGCCTCCACTAGAGAGTTCTTGAGGGCTCAAGCAAAATCAGTATCCTTTCCATCCAGTTCCTCATTCCATGTTATTGCTACAAGTTTCTCATAATCACCAGCCTTATAGTTCCACATAAATCGCTTTCAACCGAAGACCTCATATGATTAGTCACCCTCCAAGCGATCACCTAACGATCCCTGTCACCAACTGATGGAAAATTTGACTCCATTTATAATAACATTATCTGATAAAATGATCAGATCCAAGAGCTCTGATCCTCGTGTACCCATTGTTACATGTTCCCCAAGGTACTTGTCTCTCAAAAATTGCAAAAATTAATTATCTTTTCTCCCAACTGCCATCTCTTCATTCCAATTTATATGTGTTATAGATATCCAATCTATATTTCTCTCAGGTAGAGGAGAGTTTAATATTCGATTTCCTGCTTTATATTTCCTTCTTATGGTTTTCGTAAATTTACCTCACATTTTTCGATATTATATCGATTAGTATTTTTCTGTTTCTGTTAACATTTCTCCATTTAACAGAAACCTTTGCCTGAAATGTGATATTACTGGGTAATAATCAGTATCTGCATTAGCTGCTCTATATGTACAAACATTTTCATGCAAGATTTGTGCCTATTATTGGTCATTATATGATTCATTTATTTGCTTACTGTCCTGCATATTCTAATAACTTTAAGTCTTCTAGAGGATGCAAAATTAATAGCTCTAAACCCATTGTCATTACTGATGTCATGTAAACTACTTGGACCAATCGTTGTTCTATATTCTTGTTCTTTTTCTATTTTAGTGTAGTGCCATCCATAACTACAATACAATCACCAGGTAAAGAATCATACATTCTTTCTAGTTCCTCATAAAATTAGTTTTTGAAATTATCATCCTTCTCGACTATTGCTGCATAAACACTGATAATTGCAATATCAACCAGAAATATACAAAACTATAGATAAAACAGAGTCGATCATCCACTGGCATGAAACGTTTTACACATATTTTTATCTTGTACAATAAAACCAATACCATTTTCATTTCTGTCATCATATGCTGTACTCAAAAATATTGTTCTATTATTTGTCTGTAAGTTTCCATGACTTCGCAATTTGGTTTCCTTTATAGGTAAGATATGTAGATTATAATAATAAAGTGCGTCAAGAATACGTCGAAGAGATCTTTGTTTAAATAAAGCGCCTTTATATTGCATGTTAACTCGAAATTAATTAGTTCCAGTCTGCTACCATTGTGAACAGTTCAGTTTGCAAACCTATTACCTAGTTTCGTAATTCGCGGGGATTTTTTAAATATTATTGTCACTTTTTATTTATTTATAACATTAACCATGTAGTCATCCCATCACTACAACATCAGACATGGAGAAAAAAAGGTATCTCCCTTCTCTGGTTCCTACCCTTTTACTTGTTCGGTATTGTAGATCCTACTTGTAACTATGCTACATCTGGAATACCTCCAAATCACCTGGACGAGCAATCTCCCCACCACAAGGTGGAGATACCATCGAAGAGGGCGAAACAGATAACTTATTAATATACAGATAATGTTCTTGCACCACAAGTTATATCGCGTGAGGCTTTTCTCCAGGAATCTCTGGTTTTTCATCCTATAAACTCAAGAACCCACATTATTTCACACAGCAACATTAGGGTTAGGTACCAAGCGATGGTACTTATTTGCCATAACTTGTTTGCCAGCATCTTCATCAATGGCCGCTTATAATAACTGATATTCATGGACAGCTATATCTAATTGGCTTCCAGTGGAGACACTTCCACTCAATTCACAAAAGCTGGATAGCGTTAAAAGACCTTGCCTACTTCACTATAAGGGAGTTATTATTATTATTATTATTATTATTATTATTATTATTATTATTATTATTATTATTATTATTCACATAATTGATACACAATCAAAACAAAATATCATATAAAAAAAATTTGACTGGTGATGCAGAACAATTCAGATTCTACCCAAGAATCTAAGAATAGTCCGTCAGGTAGCGTCGTAAAATTTGAAATGTTCCAAGTAATGCTGTTTTTTGTAGGTCATATGCGGTTACTTCATTGATTTTTAATTGCTGTAAATAGTTGGACAGCTTCTTTGAAGTTTCACCAAGTGCACCGATAACTATTGTAATGACTTTGGTGTGTTTAAGCCACTGTCGGCCAACTTCAATTGCCAGATCTCGATATTTAGAATTTTTTTCCAGTTCTTTGTTGTTTATGTTGTTATCACTGGGTACCGCAATATCGATAATCCAAACCTGTCGACGTTCGATAATTGTGATGTCATGTCTATTGTGTTCCAAATGCAGATCAGTTTGTATTCTAAAGTCCCAGAGAAATTTTTTTGTTTCGTTTTCCACTACCGTCTCTATTTTATGCAACCACCAGTTATCAGAAATAGGAAAGCCATATTTTTTGCATGCATGCCAATGAACTATTATGGCCACTTGATCATGTCGGTATTTATAGTCAGTTTGTGCTATTTTGCTGCAGGCACTGATTAGATGTTCTACAGTCTCATCTTTCTAATCGCATAATCTGCATTTGCTGTTATTATTGATGTTGAAAAATTTTGCTTTCATTGCATTAGTTTGTAATGTCTGTTCTTGAGCTGCTAGAATAAATCCTTCTGTTTCTTTTTTAATGTATCCTTGTTGTAGCCATTGCCATGTCTTGTTCACATCAATTTTGTCCTCAGTATCTCGAAGAAGTTGGCCATGCAAGGGCTTATTTTTCCATCGCACATATCGGATATTTTGTTATTCCTTTTTGTAATCGGATTTGTTTCCTGTTGCTTTTATAAGGCTCTCTTGTGTAATTGCTTGAAGCATTTGGCTGAGAGCTATTGTCGATGTAATTTCTTAAACCAAAAATCTTCCACAGTCTGTCTCACTTGCAGCAGATCCCGTCCACCTATTTTCCTCGGTAGGTACAACCGGTCAACATCACTTTGTGGATGTAATACATGATGCATAGTCATTAGTTTTCTAGTTTTGCGGTCTAGTTTGTCCAGGTCTTCTTTTGTCCAATTTATTATGCCATCTGTGTACCGGATCACTGGTATAGCCCAAGAATTCGTTGCTCTAAATGTATTTAATCCATTTAGTTTTGTTTTTATAATATTTCTAACTATTTAGATGTATTCGGATGCTGCCTGTTGTATAACTTTCGAGTGGAGAATATCATTGGCTTCTAATATTCCTAGGTATTTATAGTGTTCGTCAGCTGAAATTGCTTTTATATATTTCTCTTGATCAAAATTAAAATTGTTAGTGTCATTAATTTTTCCTCGTTTAATAGATAAAATTGCGCATTTATCTTAACCAAATTCCATTTTGATGTCCTGACTGAAAATACGAACTATGTTCAATAAAGAGTCTATTTGCTGGGCCGATTTTCCATATAGCTTCAAGTCATCCATATACAACAGATAGGAAATTTTAATATTACATTTAGGAATTTCATATCCAAGTTTTGTTTTCTTCAGAATCAGAGACAAAGGTATCAAAGAAATGTTGAAGAGCAATGGTGACAAGGACTCACCTTGGAAAATTCTACGTTTAATGCTGATATCTCCAAATCGTTCATGATTCAGTATTAATGTTGTTTTCCATGATTTCATAGTAGTAGTCAGAAACGAACACATGTTTTCGCTAATTCTAAATATTTTTAGTGATTTTAGGATCCAGGAGTGTGGGAGGGAATCGAATGCTTTCTTGTAATCTATCCATGCCATGTTTAAATTAGTTTTTCGTCTTTTTGAGTTTCTGAGAATCATTTTATTAATAAGGATCTGGTCTTTTGTTCCTCTAGATTTTTGAAAATTTCCTTTTTGTTCAATCGGATAAATCTGATTATCCGATAAGTAACGGTATATGGAATTTGCTATGATTGCAGTGAACAGCTTAACCATAGTTAGTAGGCATATTATTGGACGATAGTTACTGGGTCTGCATCCTTATCTTTCATGAAGACAAAAGTGCACCCAGATATCATCCAGTCTTCCACTGAACCAGACTGCAACAAATAATTAAATTGTTCTGCCATTCAATCATGTAGACTGGTTGGATGTTTTAACCAAAATCCATGTAGTTCGTCTTTGCCAGGTGCACTCCATTTTTTTTAATTTTCTAGCTTGAGAACTGGCCATTTCTTTAGTGATAGTGACATTTTGCATTTGTTTTTGTTTGATTTCTGATTCAATTTCCTTAATCCATGGAGCAACTTTATTGTGTTCAATAGGATTATCCCAGATTGACTTCCAAAATTTGAGTGTTACTTCTTTTCCTGGTTAGTGATGGTTTGCATTTGTATTTCTCTGGAGAGACCGGAGGAACTGACTTTTGTTCTGTGGAAATTTCATATTTTGCACATATTGGTTTATTCTTGCTTCATATCTTTTGATTTTCTGTGCAGTCGCTGTAATTCCTTGTTTTAGCTCTTCGGTAACTTCAGCAATTGTTTTGCTGGCCAAATTATATGTGTTGATCAGTTTGTTTTTGATGTTATTATTTTTCAACCATCCTTCTTTAAAACTCTTTAAGTTGCTTAGATCAGCTCGAAGCCTGTTAACCTTTCGTTCTAACCGGATTTTCCATGGTGCAGATTGTTTCATCCTCGGCTTTTGCTCTTTCGGTTTGCAAACAAGCTTCACTGAAGTGATATAGGCTGTGCTGTATAGAAGCTGATTTGTTTCCCTTATACTGTTGGTTGTGATGGTTTCAATTACAGCATTTGCATCTAAGAGGAGCTGTTTTAGCTTAGATTGTTGTAAAGCTTTTAATGGTGGTAGTCATATACGGTCATTTATGGAGTTCATATGTTCAAATATCCCTGACTTCATTTTACACTACTCTTCTGTCAAAACATTCTGAGGTATGTCGTCAGCTTGATGTTTACTGAGTTGAATTCCAAAGTTTGATATAGCTACTTCCTGATGATTTTCTGTTACCGGAGTTGTTGGCTTATCACGTAACTCTTGCAGCTCAAGTTCAGTAAATATTTTGTTAGGAAAATAAAATTCTTTTGGTCCATAAGTCTTTGTTCTGCTATTGCAGATTCTGGGAATTTTTGTTTCCAAATTAAATGCATACGCTTCCTGAAACCTCGTTTTTCTGGTGTTGATCTGTAAAAACATTTCATAATCTCTCTGTTTTCTTTTACAGTCCATTTTTTACGTTTGGTTTCTTCCAGTCGCTTTCAGCTTCCTACTGATTGCCTAGCAAGGAGAGCTGGGTCCTGTAGCCCACTTGTCACATGATGCCTAGGATCCCCAACATCTGACGCAGTCCTTGATGACCCGGGCGTCGACTGATCCGGTACATATCTCTTCTTCCTTTTCACCATTAAGATGGGGGATGGAACACTGTTAGTCTGGCTCCTCAGTTGAGACCTGCGAGACAAGGGTGGCCCTGCTGGCAGCTATGTGCAACCGCCTGAATAGCTCTCAACATCACTGAAGCATGCAAGCCCCACCGCCACGACAAGGCCGTGTTCGTTCGGGGGATTATTATTATTATTATTATTATTTTACCTTACAGGAATTATGACATTCAGCTTTATTCCCTTTCTTTATAGATAGATACTATAAGCGCTCTACTCCAATTATCTGGAATTTAACCTTCTGACCAGGCTCTCTGAATTATGCACTGTGGCCAATGTAAAACTTTCATACCTCCATATTTGAGCATTTCTGGTCGAATATCATTTACTCTAGCTGCCTTTCCACATTTCAGGTTATATATATATATACATTGTCTCGGTTGAAATACATATTGTAAAATGAGTTGAATGACTTAAACCGAGAGTTAAGTTAAAAAGGGGGGGTTAATAGTAAAACACGGCTAGTTTCGGCTTATAACAGTCTTCATCGGGTGACATTATAATAGAAAAGAAAAATCACTAAACGCTGAAGGTTAAAAAAAAACTATGAACAACATAAAGAGTCTCTATACATAATTAGCATGAAAACGTTGTAGTTGTATTTAAAGCTGTTCTTTTGTTTGTTGCATTGTTGGGAGATTGCATGCTTGCAGCATCATGTGAATGCCAGTACATGATTACAGCTGAATGACTATCTGGGAGGTTGTAGCTCAAGTTATTATTTAGATGTTCAGGGTTGAGGATGATTTCCCTAGATTCGACGATTTTTCTCTCCAAATCATGACAATGAAAGATGTTAGTAGATCTGTCCCAGCGGACTGTATGACTTGTGTTTTCATCACTAGGATCAGCCGAGAAAAAGATATTGCTTGATAAAGCACTAGATCGCTGTCTCTTGTAAGCAATGCCCCTCATGTGTTCCTTCATACGTAAATCAATAGATTTGTCCGTCTGGCCAAAATAAGGAATATCACAATCACACCATATTTTGTACACACCACGATATTTAAGATGATGATGACATTGTTTTAGGTGGCTTATTAAAGAGAGGATTTTTGGAAGTGGAGTGAACGAAGTTCTGATACTGTATTTTTTTAGAACCTTGGCTAATTTTTTTTTATCTGAACTTATGTAAGGAATAGATATATTGCCTATAAATGTATTTATTTCTTCTGTGTGATGACTAGGAGGATTAAGAAGGAATTTTTCAATAATTCTTTCAGAATATCGATTAACTACGAAAGTAGTTTTGAGATAGTTGATTTCTTTCTTTTTGAAGTTCATTTGGGTCGTCAAGAAGAGAGCGAGCTCTATGTCCCAAGGTAGAAATTATTCAAAGTTTTTGGGGAGGGAAGTGTTGAGACTGATTATGAAGATATCTGTTAGTATGTGTAGGCTTTCTATACATCGAAATTTTAGGTTTACCAGAAGAGCGGGTGAGTTTTATATCTAAAAAAGGCAGGGAACTATCAGTTTCAAGCTCTGCTGTGAACTTTATACTTGGATTCGACTATTGAGATGTTCCAGGAAATCCATTAGGGAATCACGTCCATGGCTCCAAATAAGGAAAATGTCATCCACGTTTCCAAACTTTAGGTGTTAAAGCAAAGGAAGAGATATCCTTGACTTCAAAATCCTCCAAGTAAATATTTGCAAGAACAGGGGATAAAAGATTACCCATCGCCAGACCATGATTTTTCTTGTATATAGTATCTTGGAATCTAAAGTAACGGATTTGATGCAATGGGTAAGTAAGGCCAACATTTCTTTGGATAACTTGTCTTTGAGTAATGTTATGATTTCGTCTGTTGAGATATTAGTGAACAAGGATTTTATGTCGAAGATAGCCATGATTTCATCTTCATCAACTGTCGCATCCTTAATGTATGATACGAACTCCGCTGTGTTATTGATAAAGGATGATGACTTGCCTGAAAAATATTTGAGGTATTTTGCAAGACGTTTAGAAAGTTTGTACTTTGGAGAATCAATGCCTTCCTGAATGGGACGTTGTGGGATGTTTTCATTATGGATTTTTGGAACTCCATATATGCGTGGAATAAGAGGATGGAGAGAGCGTAGAGACAGGCGAACGTTTCGAGAGAGTTCAGTGGTAGTTTTTAATAAGTTGTTGGTACGATTTAAAATAGAAAAAGCTACTTCATTCCTCCCTTCACAAGCTGCAAAACTTCTGCATATTGAATTCGTCTTTATTCTCAATAATGCAAAATCACCCGCAGATAACATTACTTTGACAGAACGCAAAGCAATTAAGAGTTTAAAAAATAACAGAGATATCATTATTCTTCCCTCAGACAAAGGCAATGCAACAGTTATCCTCAACTCTGAAGATTATCAAAATAAGATGCTTGAATTACTACAAAGTGATACCTACTCAATACTTGAGAGAGAGAGATCCAACTTGAGAACTTCAAAATCGTACCAACAACTTATTAAAAACTACCACTGAACTGCCTCGAAACGTTCGCCTGTCTCTACGCTGTCTCCATCTTCTTATTCCGCTCACATATGGTCTGGCACAGCACAGTATTGACTCTACTCATAGCGTGCAGTGAGATAAAGCAGTTCTCCTCCTTAGATGCAGATTCAAATATGAACGCTTATTCAAAGAAATTTGTGAAACTATCTTACACCGACCGAACTTAAATACAAATGACTGTATGTCTCTCTCAAAGATCTGGGAGACTTTTATCTTATGTAAAAAACCATTTATCTTAATAGATTAAATTTGTTATTTCTATTATTTCCAAGCACGCAGTAACAATTGTATTTTAATAGGTGATCCACCGAACTTTTGCCTGTATTCCATTCCTATTACTGTTACAGACACTGAAGATGTACTATTATTTTTAGTACGAAATATCTGTCTTTTTACTAATTAAAGATTTCACTATGGTTTTTACGTGTTACTTTATTATTTAATTACCATGCCACAGGTTGCACTAAAAATCAGAATTATCTAATATATAATATTATATAATATAATATTAATTGAAATATATAATAATATAATAATTAATATAATATAATATAATTAAAATTAATATAATAATAATAATAATAATAATAATAATAATAATAATAATAATAATAATAATAATAATAATAAATACCGCACTTTATACTATGGATTTTTGTTTCCAAGGTCCCTGGCACTATTTCTATTAGGACTACACCCCTGATACTAAGGCAAATGATGTGAAGTCAGTCCACCTTTGCCATGAGTTTCCCCAGTCCTGAAGATATTTCAGGTGCAAACTTTGTTTGCTTACACTTGGATAAAGGATTAAACTAAATATATAATTTATAATCTAACCAACTGAAAAAACTTCCAATAATCAAAGTTTTCTTTATGGTTTGCCACTGAATCTCCAAGGTTTGGTTCTTGTTTTCAAACTCTTTCAGTTTTTCTCGAATAATGTTTGTGTATTTAAGTCTACAATTCACATCTGATAGCTTATCAACGTTGATTCGTTTGTAAATATTCTTATGCATCCTTCTTTTCAATAGCAAGTGCAATTTTATCATGCTCAACATTAAATTGCAATATTTATTAATTAAATTTACTGCCGAGGAAACTAGAGGTCTATGAGGCCAGTGTATTAAGTTTATTAATTGCGTTTGTACTAATGACCAGTTTGCATCTTCTAAGTGACGAAAAACATCAGCTTCCGGGAGAAAGAACCCCCTCTACCTATGTACGAGACCGGCTAACTCACCATCTGTTGAAAAGCCCTAATAAAGGTTCTCCGCGTTCTAGGCGAGATACGAACCCAGGACTTTCCAACCAAAGGGCATCGTTGAAACTGACTGAGCAACGGAGACCAAATGATGGGCACGTCCTATTTCAAATCTGTATACTCTGGTGTCCTGAACTAGTGAGAAAACATCATTGTCAAGAATAATATAGTCAATGAGACTTTTCTTTTTGTTATTATTATTTCATTATTATTATTATTATTATTATTATTATTATTTTACGGCTTCTCCATGTAATACGGAGACTCATCGCAGAAGATCCAAATCAACCATCATCCTAACAAATTCTATCATACCGGTCCTCGAATCCATTCACCTTCAGGGAAGTCACAATTCTGGCAATCTATTTCACTCATTGAAAAAATCTGGTCCGCACACCCCGACTAACCACACCCTTACACAACTTCTACAGATGGCCCTAGATCTCACTATTTGTGATATATTGAACATTTTTTCTTGCATCAATTTTAAAAACCCTTTAATATCTTAAAAGTTTCTGTCATGTCCCCTCTTTTCTTCTAGCAACAAAACTTTGTAACTCACAAACCCTCAACCTATCCTCATAGAGAATATTCTGCATACCTTTCACCACATTGGCCACTCGTCTCTGGATCCTATCGACCACCTCCTGGTCAGAAAAAACCTTGCAGACTAAATCTTTGCGCAATAAAGTCAAGATGTCGCCGAAACATAGTCTTATAAAAAGGGATAATATCTTTCTCATCTTTACTTGTTAGAGTGTTTTTCACCATTCATGTAATTCGTTGAATTATTTTAACAAATTTTGCAACTCTTTGTCCATCATTATCCCCAAGTCCCTATCCTCATCAATTTCCTGCAAACCACTACCACGAATATGATACACCATGTGCAACCTTTCAACCTGGAATGCATAACCTTACATTTTCCAACATTAAATTGACAATTATTATCCTTTCCCACAATGCCAATTTATTTAAATCATCCTGCAGGATATCTACATCACCTTTATCAACCATTGCTCTCCTCAGTTTTCCATTATCAGCAAACAACTGAATATCCTCTCTTAAATCCTTCCTTATATTATTGATATAGAAATTAAAGGGTAGTTCCTAGTATGGAGTACTTGAGCACTCCACTTGTCATGCTCATTCACCTTAATTCCATTCCACCATACACCACCCTCTGATAACCGTCTACCAGCCACCTCACTATCCATACCACCAGCCTCATATCCATTTCCATTTGCTACAACTTATGTAATAGCTTTCCATGTGGTATTATGTTAAATGCCTCCAAAAAGTCCACCAGTATGGTGGTGTAAACATTTCCTTCACCCAAATATGCTATCATCTTATAAAATATGAATAAATTACGGAAGTAGGAGCTATCCTTTAGAAAGCCATGTTGCCCACTATAGAATGTCACATTCCTACCCACCCACTGTTGTATTTTACCTTTCACCAACTTTTCCAATACTTTAACAACCACTTTCGATATATTAATTCGTCTGTAGTTTGCTACATCTGTTTTCGAGACACCTTTATGCGAAGGTTCTATCTTCAACTCTTTCCACTCCCTTGGAACTCTGCCAGAGCTGAAACTTACATTGAACAACTTAGTCAAGGCAATGCCAATTCTCTTGCGCATTCACATAGTACACGGGCTGATATGCCATCCAGTGCCAGTGCTTTGTTCACATTCATATTTTTTAATATGCTGAAACCGCCCTGTTCATCTACTTAAATGTTGATGTGCATCTTTGTAACATCAGCAACTGTAAAATCACCACCTGGATGATACACCTTTGCAAAATGATCACTCAGCAACTGAACTATTTCTTTTGGTTCAGTCACCATTCTACCATGAGCACTGTTTAAAGTAATTCTACAATAGTCATTTGCCCTCTTATTCGCTACATAAAGAAAAACTTCTTTTGGGTTTATATTGGCCTGTTTGGCTAATTTTCTCTCATATCTGATTTGGCCTTCCTTACCACTAGTAACCGTTGCTTGCACTTTGTAGTGCTGATGTGTACACTGATCACTTATTCTTTATATTTCCTCCACAATGTTTTCTTGCTTTGCAGCTCTTGGTTTATATCCCTACTCCACCATACACAACCCTCTAGTTCCTATCAGCCTCATCCCCTGTCCATGCCACCTTAATTTCAACTTGGTTTACTCTTCTGACCCCTGGGTGTGCAGTCTGATAATGCTACTTTTAAGCAATCTTTCCACTTGCCCTGCACTAGTGACATTCTTTTCTTGTAGCTTCGAAAACCATGGCTGTTACGAAATAACGCCTGAGTCTCTCATAATCACTAGCCTTATAGTTGAATATAAACCACTTCTTGAACAAGACCACATGCTCACTCCCCCAATTGGAGGCAACTGCTGCTATTATCAGATGCAACACCCTCAAACCCCTTGCCCCCTCTATAGCACGTTGTTTCATGTAAATTATCCCTCAGCAACTGTATAAATCCCACTTCAATCTTGCTATACCTCCCCATTCCTTCCTCCAGTCTATGTCTCCAAAATTAAAGTCTCCTATAATAATTGTTCGGCTTACATATTGTGCTAATCTGCCAAAAGATGGCATCTGCATCTTCCAATGGACCCCGTGGTCTATTTAGCACCCAACAACGTATTTTGCTCCAATCTCACACTAGACAGCCTCAAATAAACCATCTCCCTCAGACCTAATATCCTCTTTAAATTCTAATGTTGTTTGGTTGTAATTCTGCAGCTGTTATCTGCAGCATCACACCTCCTGTTCCTTCAATCCTCCCTGAAAATACAATATCCTTTACATTCTATCCCTATAACTATATCATTTTCACTCAACCAAGTCTCAGCGATGCCTATAATATGTAACGAAATCGCGCTTACGAATGCCCAAAACTCTTCACCCCCTTATTCCTGATACTTCTTGCATTCGTGTACCAGCATCTCAACATCCTTTTGTATGCATAGTACCCTTGTGCAATGTCATTTCCAACCCATTTAAATTGGAGACCTGTGAAATCCCGATCGGCATTGGTTAATCATTATTATACCTATCTTGATTTATCAGAGGAGCGGCAAGACATATGCTTGCTTTCATCCTTCCTAATATCTCTAGTTTCACTGGTTTTGCATTACCACACTCTCAATAAACAACACTTTCTCCAAACATCTTACACCAAAATCATTTAAATGTAGTCCGTTGAGCATGAATAAATCCTTTCGTCCATTAAATTCACTCAATAAATCAATGAACTGCACACCATTTCTCCTGTGCAATCTTCTCATTGACTCATTGACAATCATGGTCATTCTTAGTTCTGTCCTATCATTCCCAGAGCAGAATCATAATCTTCACTCTCTTACTCTTATTTTTACATTTTCTCACCTTATAATTTGTGTTACCCAATACAATCAACTCGTTCTCTCCATTGTTTTGCGTACTTACAGCGTCACCGACATTCTTTATCTTCGCTCCTGGAAAACAAGCTTTCCTCATTTTTCATTAAGTAAACATCATCATGCAATGCTATCTCTTCACTTCTAGTCTCTTGTAATTTTATGCTTTTCGCTTTCACTCTTTCTTTTTTTTTTCAATTTTATTTATTGCACCTTTTTTCCCTGCGAATTTGTGACATTTTTATGTTCGAACATGGTGTCAGTAATAACTATCCACATCCAATTCCCCAAATCTTTCTATATGTCTGTTAATAATTTCCTACTCTGCTGTTTAGATCTACAACAAGGACCAATTTTTTCTCTTTCATCGGGCTAGCTGCCTTCCCTAATGCGTCAAAAAATTCCTCCATTTCTTCCTTAGCAGAACTATCTGTGAAAACATAAGCTCAAATATGCCCCATTCTCCACATCCCCATTCCGATATTAGCCCACAACACTCTATCTAATATTTCTGCCATTGAAGATGATTATCCTCATCTTTAGTGTTTAATATTATAGCTACTCCTTTTTATCCCTCATTATTTCCTGAATATAACATTTTGCATTTGTTGCTTAGACAGACCTCACCTGTTTCTCTCTTCGTTTCAGTAACACCCATTATGTCAATATGGTACTTATACAATTCTTCTACTGCTTCCATTTCTTTTCCATTGAAGCTTCTTATGTTGGTGGTGCCAATTTTGATCTTTGCTGATGTTGAGTTGGGTTTTTTCCCCCGTTGATCTACTTTTCGCTGTTCGCCCTGGTTCACTAACGAAAACAATGGAAGCCTTCGTTAACTGGGCGACATCCCAGCAAGTATGAAATTCCAACATGTTGTACCATCATTGGAGTTTTGGTTTAAGCCAACAAGAATATAATTTGGCTGGGTAAATCCCAAATTCGTTCAGTATCCCGGTGCATACCCAATAGAGTTCATCATGAGAAGGTGAGGATTTATATATATAAATATCTATATATATATATATATATATACAGGGTGTTCGGGATAAATTTGACAGTTTCGTAAGGAAAAAGAAAATCTTCTTTGTATCTATTAAATTTAATGAATTGACAAAAAAACATTACAGGCAGAGTTAATTACAATACTATCAACAAGATTTACTCAAAATAACCACCATTAGCATCGATCACAGCTTCAATTCTGCTTCGGAACCTCGAACAAGCTGATGCTACAGTCTCCCTGGGAAGGGCCGCAAAAACTGTTTTAATTTTATCCATTAACTGGGCTTTTGTATTACTGGAAGTGCGATTGGTGTCTTTTTCAACTGCGCCCCATACAAAATAATCCATGGGGTTAAGGTCTGGGGAGTTTGGAGGCCAAACATTTGGACTGGTGAAGTCGTAGAAATTTTCAGACAACCATTTTTGACTTTTCCCAGAGGTGTGGCAAGGGGCCGAATCCTGCTGCCATACATACGGCCTACCATTGGCTACCCTTGTTATCCAGGGCTTGACTACAGTTAGCAACTCCACGAACAAAGCCCGAATTCCAATGCCAGGGTTCTTCAACACCTGTTCCTGCAGATTTGCGAGGAATTCTGCTGTACGAACGCAATCAGATCGTCTGCTAGGGATCTTTCTTCTTGCTAATCCTCGTAGTCACCATTGCAAGTCTCTAGTTCATGCCTGATTGTTTTTACTGTATTCAGGGAGCATTGGGCAGCAGTCGTAATATCCTTATTTTGATGGCGGGCACGAATCATCATGATACAAGTTATTCTCTTCCATGATTCAGGTGGGTTCCAGCTATCCATCCTTTCTGACATCTTGTATATGAATGAAGAAGGGTCCAAACTTTTAAATGAAGAGAAGTGTGTGTTAATACATGTAACTTACGGAAAAATATAATTAATTATAAATATGTCAAATTTATCCCGAACACCCTGTATATATTGTATAATATATATAATACTCCGGCCTGGTTGGCCGAGTGGTTACCGTATCTGCTATCCAGCCAAGAGGCGATGGGTTCGAATCCCGTGTACGCATGGATATTTGTGATTGTTTTCCATCTTCATAATGTCTGAAGATGGAAAATCTTCATAATGACTGGGCCACTGTGGGAGGAGTAGACCCAAACCTCCCTCAATGGGAGAGGCCATCACCTTGCAGTGGTTAGGAAAAAAACGCTGTTCATCATCATTATATATAATATAATACAGAAGGAAATAGAAAAAGAGTGGTAAGAATGAGAGGACATATATGGAAGCTGTATAAGAATGTAGTGAGGAAGAGTACCAGTAGTAACTTTTTATATGGAGAGGTTGTTGGTGAACAGAACGTACTGATGGAGTGCATTGTGAATGCAAGGAGTGTAAATGATTTCAAGGTTCAATATGATAATAGATACGACAGGTATGCTAAAAAGTTAAGATAATCACCATGAAGAAATTTAGTTAGAACTATGTAACTTACATATTATTCTAGATGTTCCCTGCAAAGTGTTATACACTTCTTACAAGGCTGCTGCATAATTTTTAGTACTCTGAGAAAAAAGTCTTTCCCTTGTTGCACAAACCAGTCCTCAGCTGCAGATATGATTTCATATTTGGTAAATTTTCTTCTCTCAAATGTTTCTTTAAATTTGGGAACAGGAAATAGTCAGATGGAACAGGTCTGGCAAATAGGGTGGGTGAGACAGACAATGATAGCCCCAATTGCATATTGCCTGTTGGATTTCATGAGCGGTGTGAGCAGGTTCATTGGTCTGCAAAAGCAACATGCCTCTGCTCATTTTCCTGTGCCGTTTTTCCTTCAGTATCTCCTCCTCCAATTCCTTCAGAGCTATTGAATAAAGTGTGTAACAGTTTCACCTTTTTTGAGGTACTTGGTAAGGATTACACCATCCATATCCCAAAAGACAATGGCACCTGCTGACTTCTGGGTTTGGAACTTTTTTGGCTATGAAGATCTTCTGTATCTCCACTCCACTGACTGTTGTTTGATCCTAAAATGAATATGAGCCTAAATATTGGCACCTGATTTCTCAAAATGACCCAAAATTCCTTGAGATAAGAGCACATGTTCCCCTTTTTGGTTGACATTCAACATTTGGGGACCCACTTCGCTGATAGCTTCTGCATATCCAGATGTTGGTGGATAATGATACCAACTCTTACCCTGGATATCCCTGGAGTCTTTGCCGCATTTTTGGCTGGTATTCATCTGTCATCAAGTATGCAACTCTTACCCTGGATATCCCCAGAGTCTTTGCAATATTTCTGGCTGGTATTCGTCTATCATCAAGGATCATGGCATGCATTGCATCAATGTTTTTAGGTATGATTGCTGTGGAAGGTCTTCCTGACCTGGAGACATCTGTTTTCTCAGGATGCCAAGGTTTAGACTTGGTTACCCACCTGGCAACTGTTGGATTAAAGTCTCACTCAAAGTTTGGTTAATCTCAGTTGCGGACTTTGCTTACAGCACGAAAGACTTTATGACTACCCGCTGCTCTCTGTCTTCGATTTTCTTCAAAACCTGTGAAATGTCTTCTTATATATCCTAAAAGGGGAAAAAATATTACAATTTCATGAAACATGGAGGTTAAAGGATTTTAAGATATGTTATTTCTTGTGGTTATATCAATTGTTTTAATATCATTTTTATTCTAGGTGTTAATCAGAACTTTTCACCCCACCGTAGATTCCGTTCGTCAAGATTAGAATCGAACTCTTTTTTCCTGTTTCCTGGTTTTTTCCTGTCAAAGGGTTCAGTGTCTCGTTGTCCTTTCAATTGTCTTCTGGAGTGGGGTTTTGATGGATTTATTACTTTATATTGGTAAAACTTGAGAGGAGTATAATACCCATTTTGATTGGTTTGAGGAGTATAATACCTAATTTGATTGGTTCAGTGCCATGGCATGTACAACTGCAAGGACTAGAAGTTGATAGTGCATGGGAGGTAGTTAAGAAGTGCTTGCATGAAGCAATGGCTGACTGTATACCTAGAGTCCGAATAATAAATCAAGTAGGGGTTAAATGGATGAATAACACCATTAAGCTTGAGTTGCAAAAAAAGAAACAACTATGGAGGGAATTTAAGGAGAAGGGTGACCGGCAGGCACATGAACGGTATAAAGCACAGGCCAGAAGGGTGACGAGTGTGGTAAGAAAAGCAAAAAAGGATTACGAAAGAACATTGGCCATGCAGGCTAAAGAGAATCCTAAACAGTTTTTTAGATATGTAGCAAGTAAAAGGAAAAATGTACATGGCAGATTGATTTTAAAGAATGCCGATGGTAGGGAGGTAACTGAATCAGTTGAGATAGTTGAGTTACTGAGTGAGCACTTTGCAAAAGTATATCATCCAGGTGGTGACATTGCAGAAACGAATAAACCAGTAGATTATACGGGAATTGTGGTTAATGAAGTGGAGGTGAGTAGTCTATTGCATAACCTCAATGTCAATACATCTGTGGGATTGGATGGTATACCAGCTCGTGTTGTACGAGAAGCAGCTAAAGAATTGTCAGTACCCTTGACCATTTTGTTTAATTTGAGTCTCGGGTCTGGGTTAGTCCCGAGCGGGTGGAAAGAGGGGAAAATAGTTCCACTGCATAAAGGTGGTTCCAAGACTGCTGTAGTAAATTACCGACCGATTAGCATATCAGGAATCATTGTCAAGGTCTTAGAGAAAATAGTCAAGAGGAAAATACAAGATTGGATAGAAGAAAATGGGATACTGTATCGGGGACAGCATGGTTTTGTGAAGGGTAGGTCATGCCTCAGTAACTTGCTCACGTATTATAACACAGTGACGGCTGAACTGGATAAGGGTAATGGGTTTACGGTGATTCTACTGGACCTTGCCAAGGCCTTTGACAGGATTCCACATGGAATTCTAATCAGTAAATTGCAGCATATGGGAATGGACATAGGGTTGGTGAGATGGATAGGAGGGTGGTTAACGGAGAGATATCAGAGAGTGGTTTACTCGGGAGTAGAGTCCACAAGACGGCCTGTGACTAGTGGTGTGCCACAAGGATCTGTTATTGGACCACTGCTGTTTAATTTGTTCATAAATGATATAGGAAATGATCTGAGAGGAACAGTTCATTTGTTTGCGGATGATGCGAAGTTGGGTAGGGCAATAGTGAATGCAGATGACGTCAAAATTTTGCAGGATGATTTGGATAGATTGGAGGTCTGGGCTAAGGAGAATGGATGTCAGTTTAATGTGGCAAAATGTAAGGTTATGCATTTTGGGGTGAAAAGATTGGTGGCAGTTTACTGCATTGGTGGAACCGTGCTCCAGGAAATTGATGAGGCACGAGATTTAGGAGTGTTGGTAGATAAGGAATTGAAATTTAGGGGACACATTGCAAAAGTGACCAAAACAGCTCATCAAATCACTTGGTTGCTGAAGAATACGATGACAAGCAGAGACAAGCAGGTTATTGTTCCTCTGTATCGAGCCTTGATAAGACCCCATCTAGACTACTGTGCTCAGATTTGGTCACCTAGGTTTCTTCTTGATGGGGAGGAGGTCGAGAGGATCCAGAGGCGAGTGACCAAGATGATAGCAGGTCTGTGGAATGAACCGTATGAGAACAGGTTGAGGATTTGTGGGTTGCAAAAATTGGTTGATAGGCGGAGGAGGGGAGATATGATTGAGACATTCAAATTACTGAAGGGTTTCTATAAAATTAATTCAGAAGATATTTTTGAGTACAGGGCTGGTTGTGGGAGGACTAGGGGACATCCATGGAAACTGGGCAAAAGTGTGGTTAGTAAAGGTGTTAGAGCTGGGTTCTTTACTTTTAGAGTAGTGAATGAGTGGAATGCGCTCCCTGAGTCTGTGGTGGATGCTGTGACAGTGAATGAGTTTAAGGCGAGGTATGATAGATACTGTATGAATGTCAAATAGTTGTGATGAATATGATTTGGGGCCTCCCTCGATGAGTCCAATGACTCCCTGGAGTTGCCCGTAATAATAATAGTAATAGTAATTTTACATATTGTACCCATTCGCACTGTTCGTGCTCACACAAAAACCTAGAATCCGCGTGTATAATATTGTGGCTGCATTAGAGGCATATTCTGACTAAATGCCGAATCCTTAAATCTAAATAAATGCTGATATGCAATTTCCGTCATGTTTTTTACTTATGTAATCAAATTTCACTAAAAAGCGCCATCTTAGGCACTGTTTCTTAAACATGCGTGATTCTAGGTTTATCTCTGAAATTCATGAATACTTGGATAAATTTTCACTAGTTGCTGTTCAGGTTATTTATTTTCATACGTGTTAATGAGTAAATAACTGATAGACTAGAATTAAACTTGGGATGGCATAGGGTTAACTAATCTGCTAACCGAAAGAAGAAAAAAAAATCATTATTTAAATATTGAGATGTAGTTACGTTGGTTTTATATTTAGCTTGACTTTTGGCCCAGTTGTGTTCACGATGGTGAATATGCCTCTAATGTAACTACGATATATATATATATATATATATATATTAAAGATACCAAGCTATTTTAAACCTGGTTTTACTCCATTTCCCAAGTAAGCAAACAGACAAATAAGCCAAGTTTGCTCCTGCACATATATATGTGTGTGTGGATTTAAGTTTTTTGTGGGAGCACGAACAGTGCGAATGGTTAAAATGGGTATTATACTCCTGTCAAGTTTTATCTTGCGAATGTCTTCCCCTTGCATTATGATTTAAATTACCCAGAAGTTTTTCTTTTGCATTATTTTTCAGAGCTTGTGAAAGTCGAAGAGGATTAAGTATAAATAGTTGAAAGCATGTATTAATATTTTTTCCATCTAGCATTCAACTTTATTATTATTATTATACTAGTGAAGCAACCAAGGCTACATACCAGTAGGTTTTGTCGATTTGTTGCATGCATTCAAGTCCAAATTTCTAGAAATTTGGTTTTCAACTGATTGATATAAGGCTGTTTTTAGAGTTGGTATCAGGAATGAACATTTTTAGGTTTAAGCTGATATGCCATTTGCTCTTGGTTGAAAATCTATTTGAATCCCGCATGGGATATGAAGAACCTTTACAATGTCTTTTGGTATAGTAGCTGGTTTCATACGAAGTCCCCCCCATTTGGAACTCCCCCCCCCATCTTCTGTAGAACAATAACCTGCCCAGCGCTAGAGAACCTATACAATTAACACACGTACTGGCTTCATGATGATAGGTGCTTTGGCTGTGATGAGGTTCTGGACTCCATGAGGGGCTTGAAAGTACTACACTAATATTAATTCTATCTGCTACTACTACTATTACACAATTTGATTTGTGTATCAAACATAATGCTTTTCTAGGAATTACCAGAATTGAATATATGTAAAATGCTAAATAAAACTGCCAACATATGGTACAAATGCTCCAGACTAAGAAAAAAGTGTTGATAGATGCTCCTCAGCTTAAATGTAAACAATACATAATTATATTATAGATCATGTGATATTGTCAATTAAAGTGAAAGATTGTGTGCAGTTTTCAGAAATACATTGTTATAATATAGATATAAATAAGATGAAGGATTTAAAAATTAAAAAGGATTTTGTATTTTGTTAGATGTAGTATAACAAAATACAAAATCCTTTTTAATTTTTTTGTAAAAAAAAATTAAAATTTTTTTTTTAAAATTATTTTGAAGTTAATTTCTTCATCCTCAGTCGAATAGTGTTTGATCACACCACTTCTGGTGGGAATGCTCATGATGTGCTACACTGGTCATGTGGTTTTTCTGTAATCATGGGTATTAGTTATCTTGGTTAATAATCTTGGTTATTGTTTAATTATTTTTAAGGTAATTTCTCCATCCTCAGTTGAATAGGGCTTGATCACACCACTTCGTTGGCAATGCTCATGATGTGCTACACCTGTCATGTGGTTTTACTGTAATCTTTGGCATTGGTTATCTTGGTTGTTGTTTAATTATTTTGAAGTTAATTTCTTCATCCTCAGTTGAATAGTGCTTGATCACACCACTGCTGGTGGCAATGCTCATTGATGTGCTACACCTGACATATAGTTTTGCTGTAATCTTGGGTATTGGTAGCATGGATTTCCTTTGCTTGTATTGAAAAGTTGCTAACACTTTCTAATGTGAGCTACCAGTACAGATTTCATTTCACATTGACTTCATCTAAGTGGCTTGCTTTTCATACTGTTTATATGTAAAATAAATAATAAGATAACAACCTAAAAAAAAAATTATGAGAAGTATTATGACCTACCATGCTGTACAATTAAACTGTTATTAAAGCTACTTCAAGGTAAACAAGGCATATGCTGCACCTTAATAGACACAGAACCAATCAGTGTTTCGGAATGCAGTGATTTCTCAAGTACAAAAGTACAGTATCTGAATCATTTATTTGGGGGGAAAATGTATTTTAAGACTAGATGTGCAAAAGAGAAATTCTTAATCTCTGCTAGCAGGAACCTGTAGAATTCTGTAACATGCAGACTACCTTATATAGTTCAAACAAAATAATCATTAATGTAGTTCAGAAGATGTACAGGAAGCTATCATATTTCATTGTTCAGAAATTTCATGGCCTTTAATCACACTGTCTACTAAGGCAATGAAATTTCTGATCAATGAAATATGATAGCTTCCTGCACATCTTCTCAACTACATTAGTGATTATTTTGTTTATAATAAAATCGCATTAGATTTTATAGAATTAATATTTTTTCCTTGTCCCGAATTTTTTCAAAACCAAAACATGGAATACATTCATTCATTAAAAATGTACTAGATGATTTCATGATGAAATGGTGCTTTTCTGATGCAAAGATCAAAAATATGTGCTGTTAGAATGCAGATATAAAGTTAAAGAATTAATAATTTTAGCCAGAACAAATGATTTAAAATTCATGTTTAAAATTTCTGAAATAAACTATGTAGACACAAGTATGAAATAACTAAAGTAAAAGTCATAGATGGATAATTATAAAGATTTTAGAAAGAATCTTCCTAAAAAAGTCAGCAGTCGTGGGATGCCACCTTTAATATAGCACCATGAGACAGCTGCCTCTCTTTGCCTTGTCCAGCTTCAATCCCAAGCAATTTATATTTGTTTTAATTTTTCAGCAGAGCAGTAATAATTCATTATTAGTGTTAAATTTTCACATTAGATTAGTGATAATGTGAAAATTATCACTAATCTTGAACCCATTTTGAGAACTCATTTTGCTCGTTAGGTAATTGTGGATTTGCTTAACTGATCATAAGTTACATGGTGCAATACCTAAAGTCAGCTAATATACTAACCCATTCAAGGGTTAGTTAATTGTGAGTTTTGTTATTTAAGGATAGGATAACTGTCGGGAACTCTGTTGGTGAAAGTGATCATGAGGTATTGGTTTAGAAAGTAGTCAAACAAGAAAAAGTTATAAAGAAATATGTGGAACTATAGCATATATCAGAAGCTCCGTAGTCAACTAGTATCAATACATGGGGTTGATGAATTGTGTAATAAAGATGTTGACAGTGAATGGAAAATGATAACGCATTATCTAACACAAGCAATGCATAACTGCATACCAAACAAATAAATAAATAGAATAAGCGAATAAATAGAGCAGAAGTGAGATGGATGAATGGTGAAATCAAGCAAGCAGTTCGCAGTGAATATATGTATGAAGAATATAAAGTGCAAGCCAGAAAAGTAACATGCATGGTTAAGAATAAGTAGAATGAGGGGGAGATTGGCTAGTCAGGTCGAAGCTAATTCAAGGAAATTTTTCTGCTATGTGGCAAGCAAAAGGAAAAATAATTATGGCAAGTTGATACTGGTTGGATAATTATGGTAGCAGATTAACTATTGCAAATAATATAGTGGAATTATTTAACGAACACTTCATCAGTATAACCTCCATGGAGGTTATCAAATAATAATAATAGGATAATGGATTCACTGTATTTATAATTAAATATTATTACATGTATTTGTGAATTTATCTATAAACACAATTCATTTTGCTTTACAGACATACCCAATAACAATGTGTAGAATTATTTAAGATGTGGAAGACTGAATTTCTGATTGCCTAATCATTTGAATCACTGCAGTTTGAATTTCAAACTGCAATGTTTGTTTTTGTTTACAAAATTAACAAACTTCTTCTGATAGGTAAACATATGATCAAATTATTTTAATACGATCTCAGATATCAAAAGTTCCCTAACCTCTTTTTTCTTACAGATTGTATTCTTAAATTGACGTGTTTTTTTTTTTTACTTTAGTTTATTAGATTTTATAGAATTAATATTTTTTCCTTGTCTCAAATTTTTTCATAACCAAAACATTTAATACATTCATTCATTAAGGGAGTACTAGATGATTTCATGATGAAATGGTGCTTTTCTGATGCAAAGATCAAAAATATGGTGCTGTTAGAATGCAGATATAAAGTGAAAAAATTAATAATTTTAGCCAGAACAAATGATTTAAAATTCATGTTTAAAATTTCTGAAATAAACTATGTAGACACAAGAATGACATAACTAAAGTATTTACATCATGCTATTTCACTATTATACATTATAAAGGCATTTTTAAAATACGTACTCAACAGAGACTAGAATTCTATATACCACTTTTTGATATCTGTCCAGCAGCCACCCTCTCATTCACTTAACCATTGTCATATGCAGCCTCATTTATTTAGAACAAATGTTTTGGGGAAATTTGGAGAAAAGCACAAAGCTAATAATAATATAAATGCTTGCTAAATTTCTGTTCAGGACATGGATTAATTATCACTAACATTATGTTCCAGCATAAAACTGTTCACAAATTCGCATTCAGAGAAGATGCAAGAAATAAGAAAAGACTCGTTGCATATGTTGTAATTGATAGCAATGCTTTCCCAATGTTTGAGGACACCAGTATACAGAGGATTTGAAATAGGAAGTGATTACTATTTAGTCTTGAGTAGGATAAAACTGAATTTCATATTGAAAAGAAAAGTGGTAAGTAAGTTTTAAAACAAATCAAGGTGGAGCAGCTTTCAGAAGAGAACTGTTCACTGAAATACTCAAACATCATTGAAAAAAAAAATGAATGCTTGAAAACAAGAACTAAACCTTAGAGAGATTCAGTGACAAATCCTGAAGAAAACTGATTAATTCAGCCAAAGAGGCATGTCGCGAGGTTGTCTGCAAGGATAGAAAAATCAGAATTCCATGGTGGATGAAGGAACTTAAATAGGCAGTGAAGGAAAAGAAGAAAGCATATCAAAAGTTACTGGCAAGTCATTCAGTCAGCTTGTGCTCTTAGAGATTGCCCATAAGATTACTTGAGTATTGAAGAACACATCAACAAGCAGAGATAAGGAAGTTATAATTCCTCTTTATAAGGCTTTGATACTCCCACATCTGGATTACTGTGCTCAAGTCTGATCCCCTTGTTTTTGGGGGGGGGGGGGATGAGGAAGTGGTGGAGAGGATTCAGAGGTGAGTGACTGAGATGGTGAGTTGCCTGTGGAAATAATTTTGCTGTGAAAAATGCATAATTTAATTCCTATTGAATTGTGTGTAAAATGGAAAAGAGGGGATTAACCCAAATTAGAACGATGACTAAGCAAAAACAAAAGTTCGCAAAGTCTTCCGAGGGAGTCGAAGTGACATCATCATGCTGATGGGTAATCCTGGAAACTGCATCGTAGTAACAAGAGATTAGAGACAATATAAAAGAGGACTGAGATGAACCAGCACGGTTCTCAATTGTTAGATTCCAAGTTTTGTCCTTTCCCAGAGAACGGGGTTCCAGGTGTGTGTGTAAGCAAAGCCATTATTTGATGGAGCTCCTGTTTAAATGTACAGACGTGCTAGGAGAGTGCTACTACCTATGGTCATAACGGAGACTTCGGCAGTTCCTTTCCAGTTATCGATGCAGGAATCACGGCGACCTTGTCTGGCAATTCCCAGAGCGAGAACTGCTACGTTGTCCAAGCAATGATCGTAACAGTGAAGACAGACTGAGGTATTTTGCAGTTGACCGAAATATGTATATAAAGGGCTATTGTAAGTAGGCACAAGTTTTGTTAATGCTTTGTAAAGGTGAAACTGGAATTATTATATGTAATGAGTTTTGGTTACAAAGGGTTCCAATATGTACAGATTTTACAATTTGTACATATTGGAAGAAATTTAGCTAAGGAGTAACTTAGAGAATAGCTACATGCCTAATTTAGTTTAGTTTAGTTAACCTTTTTGAAGGGGGTTTAGTAAGTTGTATGTAATATAGTCATTGTATGTTACCCCTATTGTATTTTGATAGGCTGAGAGAGAGATATATCATTTCCTCTTGGATGCATATTGTACATTCTTTCTAAGTTTAAATAAGTGTTTTGTTTAACTACCTTGCCTGATCTATTGCCAATGCACTATCTCTAAAAAAAACTAGTAAACCTGCATGCTTTATTGATTAAGATTTGCTATAGGAAAATATGTGTATTAGCTGAGATCTTGCCTGTATTTCTTACCTTAATGCTCAAACTACATTAGTTCAATTAGAATGATGCAGTTGTTAAAAAAAAATTTCTGATTAATTAGTACGAGAATTGGTAACCTGTATATCGTAGATAGGCTGATAACTTAGTCTGTTTACTAGCAGTGGGAACTGGAAATAAGATTTAGTAGGATTAACAGTGAGATATATGTTAAGCAGATTAAAGTAAAATTAAGAGTAAATCAGTGTAGAGTTGGTTAAGACATAAGCTGCTAGCATGTATAAGATTAACAAAGGCACAGTTTAAATTAAGATACAAGAATAAATTAATAGAATATTGCAATGGTGCAGATGACAACCATGAAATTTTACAGGGATATGATGGAAACATTTAAGTTACTTAAAGGATTTTATAGGATAGTTGCAGGGAAAATGTTTTAGCACTTGGCTAGAGGGACCAGAAGGATCATCCCTGAAAGTTGAATAAAGGTCTGGTCAGTAGGGGTGTGAGAACTAGATTTTTTGTTTGGAGAGTGGTGAATGGGTTGCCAGAGTCAGTTGTGAGTGCTTTTTCTGTTAATGGGTTCAAGGAGAGGCATGATAGATTGGGTCTCCTGCGATGAGTCTTCAGACTCCATGGAGGTGCTTGTGTAATAGTAATGTCTGGTAATCATTTCCTACTCTGCTGTTTAGATCTCCAACTAGGACAAACTCTTCCTTTTTCATTGGACTAGCTCCTCTAATGTCTCAAAAAAATTCCTCCATTTCTTCCTTGACAGAGCCTTCTGTGGGACAATAAGTACAAATATGTCTGATTGTCCAGTTCCCTATTCTGATATTTGCCCACATCATTCTACTTGATATTGCATGTCATTTCAAGAAGATTATTCTCATATTTAGTGTTTAATATTATAGCTACTCCTTTTCCCTGATTGTTATGTCCTGAATATAACATTTTGTATTTGTTGCTTAGACAGATCTCACCTGTTTTTGTCTTTGTTTCGGTAATACCCATTGTCAATCTGGTTCTTATCCAATTCTTCTGCTAGTTCCATTTGTTTTCTATTGAGGCTTCTTACATCGATAGCACCAATCTTGAACTCTGTTGATGTTGAGTTGGGAAGTGTTCTGTGATTTGTTTCCATAGCTGACTTTTCACTGTTTACCCAGGTTCACTGACAAAAGTGGGAGCCCTTCTTTAAGAATTTCATTTTACATTGTGGTTTAAGCCAATAAGAATACAGTCCATATAGTCCAACCTTGTGTAACAACTGCCAGTGTAACTTATTGTCTATATCATTATCTGAATCAAATTTTATGTCACATCCTAGAACAGGATGATATACCTGTTCCAATTACCATTTTGGTTTGTATGGGATATTTACCCCAGAATGCCATAGTTTTTTTTTTTTTAATGAGGTTCATAAATTGTATTCACTAGTTAATTGCTGTAGATGGTAAACGGCTCTGTAGGTCATCTTCTGATTTTTGTATAATTACTTGAACATTGACAAAAAGTATTGTGTTTACTATTGTGTGTTGATTGATGTTTATTTCTGGGTTTTCTACAGATTTCCACTTCCTTATGAGATCATCTATATCAGTGGTTCCCCAAAGTGTGCAGTAACGTCCCCTTGGGGGGAGAATGGTACTGGCCTCATGAGCAAAAGGGGACGTTGAATTGAAGGAAGGGGCAGTGAAAGCATAAAAGACAAACGTTAGGTGCTGAAAAAATTTATCTTCAAACATTTTGATGATATAACTGTTGTATAATATAAGTAAAGGTCATAATGGTTGCTTTATTTTCCAAGGAAAAATACAAAATGCAAGTTACAGCCGATAAGTGTTGAAGTCCCACAATGGTCTTAACAAGCAAAATGTTGGTGGGCATGCACTTTCAAGTGATTGGGATTTTACGAGTCCAGTATGCATCGGCAGAATGTGTGCATGTTATGACTTGTTCACTGTATAATACTATAAATACATGAGATGTATGAAATCAGTTTTCAATTGTTTCTGAATTGTGGGACAAATAGTTAGCAATTTGAGGTAGTGCATAAAAAATTTGCATGTACGTACCTTACTTACATGGATTACACACACAAAGCAGATTATTGTTGTTCCAATAAAACAGCATATTTCACGTTAGTATTTTTATACCTTTTCTTGTGAAAATAATTTGGTTTAGGTACGTGAGAAATTGCATTCTACCAACTTTTTTTTTTTTACAGATAATATCATGGCTGAACCAAAGAAGAAATCTAGACAATATAATATTGAATATTTGAAATATAGCTTTATTCAGTCACCTACAAACAAAACATTACTAATGTGTCTGATCTGCCAAAACGTTTTTTCAATGAATCTATGGAGCTGTCAAGACTAGAAGAACATTTGACAAATGTTCATGCTGATTTAAAAAAAAACAAAAAACGGTGGGATTTATTGTATTTTGAAGCACTTAAATAAAAAATTTTTTTGAAACAACCAACATTGGCAGGTATGTTTTCAGCAGCATCCACACTAGATGATTGGTTGTGCACCTCTTACAACATTTCCTTACTGATTGCTAAATCGGGAAAACCGCATAATGTTGGTGAAGAACTAATTTTACCAGCTGGTTGTGAGGTCATACGCACCGTACTGCACAAACCAATCTCTGATATTATCAAGAAAATTCCTTTGAGCAATAATACAGTGCAACGAAGAATTGATGAAATGGCCCAGGATGTTGAAGACTTATATGAATTTAAAAACACCCCAGCTCGCTCTTTCTACAACTTGATGAGTCTACTTTATCAGGAAATGAAGCCTTACTTTTAGCATATGTATGATACATCCTGATTTATGCTCTCGCGTAGACCCACACTTTACCGTGTAGGCATTCGAAACCGAAATCCCTACGGAATAGGTTGGTTACACCTTATTCCAGGAGTGTCTTATGTCTGTAGAAGTGTGTGTTCACAGAGCCAGTTTGCCTGTTCTGAGGGACGAAAAACCTGAGTTTCTGGGTGAAAAAACCTTCTACCTCCATATGAGACCAACTAACTCACCTTTAGGGCTTCGTCTATACCGACTGAACTATGGAAGCTCCCATGATAAATAAAAGAAGAAAAAATTTGCCAAGAATTATTATTTTGTTAACTGACACTAAAGGAAAATCGATATTTAATGCATTGGAAGAGTTTTTTAAAGAAAAAGAAATCCCTCTGAATAATATCTTGTCAGTTGCTACTGATGATGTTCCAGTGATGGTAGGGTGCTATTGTGGCTCTATTTCAAAGAGGCAGTGCCAAATGTATTCACTGTGTGAATCATCATCAGCATTTAGTTGCCAAATACCTGAGTGATAGCCTACACAGGTCATTACAGCAGTCAACAAAATTAAGTCATTCATTGAATGACATACTGTTTGGACAACTTTGTATTGAAAACGATGAATTCAGTCGCTTGCTGCTCCATACAGAAGTTCGTTGGTTATCAAATGGTGCCTGTTTGAATCAATTTTATAAACTCTGTGACTCAGTGCTACAGTTTTTAGAAAACAGATGATTCTTTATAAGCCAACTTGATTAATTTCAAAAGTGACATGGCTTATTTGAATGACTTGTTTAACAAATTTAATGAAACAAATCTACAGCTCCAAGAAGATGAGCTGAATTTAATAAAGGCAAAAGCTGTTATTTCTGCATTTGTGTCAAAACTTGTTCTGTAAAAACGAAACTTAGGATGAGGAGAATTCAGCAAGTTTCCAAATCTGTTAATAGTCGGAAAATGTAATGAAGACATGCTCAACTATTGTCAGTACTTGGAGGCTCTCCATTTTGATTACAACCAGCGATTTAAAGATATTCTTGAAATGAAAATACCCGATTGGGTTTTGGACCCATTTTCAAGTACAAACACAGAAGAAACTTTACAATTACAAGAAGAACTGTCTTTTCTTATCAAGTTGTCTTCCCAGCATGCTTTCATAATCTTGTGCAACTTTATTGCCATTTACTTTATGGCAAATCCATAATGGCTGCAAAACATTAACTGCAAAGAAACTGGTACCCAGCTATGTAAAATTCTGCTCTACATTGTAGATAGAAGTAACAACAAATGAGGAATTGAAATTAAAATTCAAAAACAGGTACCAAAGTTCTGGTTGCAAAAGCAGATGCCCATACTTTTTGTTTTCTTAATTTTAATAGTGTTATTAAATTTTCAACTGCAACTTGTCCTATGTTTACAATTCATGTTTCTTTTGTTGATTTCAAAAAATAGTTTTAAAATTTCAGTTCCAAGATGTCTTATTTCCAAACTTCAAAAATGTCTACTAGATGCATAATAAAACACAATTTTTTTTTGTATTTATCCATTTGTTTGCTTAAAACACTTTGACACCCATTTACTCCATAACATATATCGTAGTTATTCAGTACTTTTCTTTTTGTGCCATACTGTATATTAATAAGTATGATATATAATAAGGTAGGAGAAAGGCTGCATCCTTGTCAGACTCTGATTAGTTTCTGTTTCTTCTGCTATTCATTGATATATATGATTGTAGTTGTATTGTTATATAGTCTCTGAATTGCCTTTAATAACTGTTTAGGATAGCCTTGGTCTTCTGTTATATTCCATAATTTTTTTTCTGTTAACTCAAAGGCTTTTTCTTCATCTGTGAATATGAGATGAGTCTGTAAATTAAATTCTCATCTTTTTTTCTGCGAATAGTTTTAATGTGAATACATCATAAATGCAACTTCTACCCTTCCTAAATCCAACCTATTCTTCTAATAGCAGACTATCAGCAATAGTGACAAGTCTTTTATTTAAAATTTTACTGTATAATTTCTAAGCTGTATTTAATAAGCTAATACCTCTGTAATTTTCACATAAACTTCTATTTCCTTTTTTAAAAACTGATATTTTAGCCTTTTTCCATTCTTGGGATATATTATAGGTAATCCAGCAACCATTTTATAGGTTGTGGAATCAGCAGTTAAGCAGTTACTTATCTACCATTTTCATTTACTAACATCTTCCCATAAACATTCTTTCTTCTGCTTGCAAATATCAAAACACTAGGATTTTTCTTGACCTGATTGACCATGTGCTCTCTTGATGCATATTGGCTTTTCTTATCAAGTTGTCTTCCCAGCATGCTTTCATAATCTTGTGCAACTTTATTACCATTTACTTTATGGCAAATCCATAATGGCTGCAAAACATTAACTGCAAAGAAACTGGTCCCCAGCTATGTAAAATTCTGCTTTACATTGTAGAGCAGAATTTTACTTCTTGAGGGTACATATCAGGAATTTTACTATATGATAAATTCAAAACTATTTTATATAGATATGTGCAACTTGTGAAGGATTTCATTTTTTGCTCACCTTATTCGAAAGTTATAGCACATTGATATTTATAGATTTAGGGACACAAAAACACACGTGTTGAACAGATTATTTTATTAATTACTAATAAAATAAAACTTGACGTTTCGACCCCTGTATCGAGGTCATCATCGGAAGGATACAAGTGTATAAGGAACCAAGCTATATGCTCTAGCCCTGTATACCTGTAAACTAAATCAACGTTGTTAATTAATCCTTTTCCCTAGCCTGACCTCTAGTGATAAAAAATAAATAAAAAATTTTAAAAAAAAATAAATAAAATAAAAAATAAATACAACTACAATAAACTGCTAAAGTCCTCATGTATTAATATTCTTCTGGATTTGTAATCAGAACTGTACAAATCAATCCAGAAGAATATTAATACATGAGGACTTTAGCAGTTTATTGTAGTTGTATTTATTTTTTTATTTAATAATTTTTTATTTTATTTATTTTTATTTATTTATTTTTTATTTTTATTTTTTTTAATTAATTAATTAATTTTTTTTAATCACTAGAGGTCAAGCTAGGGAAAAGGATTAATTAATTACGTAGATTTAGTTTACCGGTATACAGGGCTAGAGCATATAGCTTGGTTCCTTATACACTTGTATCCTTCCGATGATGACCTCGATACAGGGATCGAAACGTCAAGTTTTATTTTATTAGTAATTAATAAAATAATCTGTTCAACACGCGTGTTTTTGTGTCCCTAAATCTATAAATATGAATGCTGATCACCATGTAACCTTAAAAGAAAGAAATATAGCACATTGAATTGATGCTTTCATTTATGTATTTCATTGACTTTAAGTGTCATGGCTATAGTAAAAAATAGGGCAACACACCACTGTGAAGGAGATGAAATTATACATCCTTCTCCTGTAAAACTTTAAAATTGCTCTTTTTTTCAGGATTCTACTTTTTCACAGATCCTATATTTCCTCATGTGATGTATCTACATATTGGTCATCTGAGACAAACAGCCAACAAATGGTATGCAGGAACAAAGCATCCATAATAATGTTATATTATGGATCACAGCATTAATTACATTACAGTTACTGCCTTTAGAAACTAAATTAGTGCAGGCTTAGTTTTTTCCTTTAATGTTGGTCTGTTCTTTGATTTAAAAAAAAATCTTAATAAATATTATGTGAAACCTCTCAAAATTTGGGAAAAGTTATTGTTAGACTTCCCATCTAACAGACAGAGAGTGCCCCTCTTAGAATTATGGGCTTCTAATCTAACATCTACTTATTGTCTGTGTGTTATACAGTTTTAATATGTATCTCAGATGATGTTTGTGACAGAGATGAAATACTGAAACCATTAAACATATGTTTAGTTATTTCACTGCACTGTTTTCATTCCTGAAGACGAGTTCTTGGAAGCAAGGGTATATTCAATGAGTTATATTCATTCTGACTTTTTTTGTGTGTGCACACCCCAGGATTAGGCTAATAGATGAAAATAAAATACTACAATGAGGGAAGGAAAAATCAAAGAACAGACCAACATTAAAGGAAAAAACTAAGCCTGCACTAATTTAGTTTCTAAAGGCAGTAACTGTAATGTAATTAATGCTGTGATCCATAATATAACATTATTAGAAACTAAATTAGTGCAGGCTTAGTTTTTTCCTTTAATGTTGGTCTGTTCTTTGATTTTTCCTTCCCTCATTGTAGTATTTTATTTTCATCTATTAGCCTAATCCTGGGATGTGCACACACAAAAAAAGTCAGAATGAATATTACTCATTGAATATACCCTTGCTTCCAAGAACTCATCTTCAGGAATGAAAACAGTGCAGTGAAATAACTAAACATATGTTTAATGGTTTCAGTATTTCATCTCTGTCACAAACATCATCTGAGATACATATTAAAACTGTATAACACACAGAAAATAAGTAGATGTTAGACTAGAAGCCCATAATTCTAAGAGGGGCACTCTCTGTCTGTTAGATGGGAAGTCTAACAATAACTTTTCCCAAATTTTGAGAGGTTTCACATAATATTTATTAAGATTTTTTTTTAAATCTGCAGCTTATTCCAATGACATTATTTCAAGTTTGTATTTTCTGCACAGTATAATATCATAATAGTTTTTGTTCATTTGATTATGTGCAAGATATGGTCAGCTAAACATGATTGACCATAGTTGCAGTGGATATATTTCTTCTGGTCTTTAAGACAGATGTTGGCAGATCTTCCATTTTTTCTATAATATGGCACGATACAAGCTTGTTAAAATTCTGGCTATTTTTCTGAATTGCCTCGGATAAAGAGAATACTAATAGCATTAATCTCTATCTTATGAGAGGGATGTGAAGTTGACAAAAGGAACAGTTGTGTCATTTTGGCATTGTAATCATTGGTTAGGAAGGTATGGTGAATAAAAAACATTTTATCTAGTGAGAAAAGCCTGGTTGGAACAGAGTCTGGTGGCTCATTAACAAGGTTTTTTATGATACCATATTCTTGGAAGGTGTGTGTTTGTGGGGGGAGTTCATGATGTATCTACTCATGTGGGTAGGTTATTGCAATAGAAAGAGTGCCATTCAGACGGTGTCTAAAAAGACAGGCTATTGTTATACTGTGATGTATCTACATATTGGTCATCTGAGACAAACAGCCAACAAATGGTATGCAGGAACAAAGCATCTCTTTTTTTCTATAGTGAACTGAATTCTAGGGATTGGCTGTTGAGATGGAGGAAGAAAGAAGCTGGTGTTTGAGCCATGTGGCCAAATGGAGAATACATTATCAGTGCATCTTAGACAGTTTGAGAACAGCATTATCAACAGCATGTTTTTTGAAATCCTCCTTCAGAGATGTTTAATTAGTTATTTGTGCTGTTTTCATTCCATTGAACCTGAAGAGGAGCGTAATCCTAAATACATGCTTCCAGGAACTGCTATGCTGAAATTACAGGTCTACTGTTTATCTAACCTTCAAAATAATGACCCTTGCATGTCAAACGACCTCTAATACAGCACCATGTAATTGTACTTCAGCTTATACAACCCTTCAATTATCAGAACAGAAAATTTCCTTCCTAATGTGGTCATGTAAATAGTACATTACTGTATACTATATTATGATATTTTCATAAATTTTCTTTCTCTTTTCTTTATTTAAAAGGTTTACATTATTTCAAATATTTCCAACTTTATTTTATAATTAAATTATACATTTATAATCTAACCTTATTTAATGCATATAAATTTACTAGTCTTAAAAATGAAATCAGTGGAAGTAGCAAAGATGCGACTTAGGAGATATCCAGCAGCATTTTCTCAGTGTACAAAGGAGGTAATGTACAATTTCTCTGTGTAAATCATGGCTCTTAAGTAACATTGAACTATATTATTCAAAAGAAATAAAATATTTTGCATAGTTGTTTTGTGTTTAATAGTTACACTCATCAGTATAAGTCAAGAAGGGCCTGTAGAATGAAATAACTTGGCATATAAATGTAAATTATGATAGATGGGGTCATCTTATCTGTTGTGTGTGTTTTGCTTGTAAGTTACTTTTAAACTTTAAAGAAGTAAAAACCTAAGATGCTAGGAGCAGAAAATCCTTGTGTGTCCATATGAAATTAGCTGACTCATGTTCATTTAAAAAATCTTATAAATATTCATCACATTCTAGATGAATATGAACCCATTTCTTTCTAATCGGTGCATGTTGTTCGTGCTGACACTACTATAGATGCACTCAGATATATTTTCAACAGTTTAAAATGGTATCTGCATGCAAGTATCAGGCAACCTACTTTAATGTTCATCATCATCATCATCATCATCAAATTCCTGCCATGTACCCTCAAGGGGTGTACAGGATATGACAGTACTACATGAAAAAATTACATCATTACTAACTTCCTATCTACAATTTTCCTCCAAATCAGTCTGTTACTTGTCAAGACTCCAACATTATCAGATCTTATATTTCTATCGTCTAAGGCACTTTGTACCGTATCAATCCACCTATATCTTGGTCTTCCTCTGGGTCGTTTTCCTGCCAACCTGGCAGAGAACACTTGTTTTGCTAATCTTTCCTCTCCCATTCTATTTAAGTGACCATACCATCTCAGATTAGCTCTGCTAACGCATTCCTGGATGCTGACAATGTCAAGTTCTTTCCTAATATCCTCATTTTTAATATGATATTGCCATTGATGCCATCTGTTCACGCCTCTAATCTTTCTCAGGACTCTCATATCTGCAGTCTCTAGCCTTTGGTCAAGTGTTTTACTTCTGACCCAGCTCTCAGATCCATAAGTTAAAATTGGTTTGAACACAGTCTTGTATACAGCTAATTTAGTGTTCCGACTAATTTCTTTCTTATTCCATATGAATTTATTCAATTGACTTCCCACGATACCAGCTTTGCTGATTCTGTTGTCTATTTCTATATTTAGTTTACCATCTTCAGTAAAAATTGTGCCTAAGTAGCTGAAATGTTTTACTTGTTCCACAGGTTCTCCATTCACAACACAGTTGACATTTTCAATGATTCTGCCTATTTTCATTGTCTTTGTCTTTTTATTGCTGACCTTCATACCATATCTATTACAACAGCTATTCAATTTAGTCAGAGAATCTTGCAGACTTGTAGCGGATTTATTTAGAAGTATAACATCATCCGCATAAAGCAAAGAGCTGACATTAACATCTCCAATTTTGATATCAGGTTTAATACCACATTCCTTCATAATGTGATCCATATAGATAATGAATAACAGAGGGGATAATGTACATCCTTGTCTCACACCAGATTTAACATTAAACCATCTTCCTGTACTTCCTTCAATTCTAACTGCTGACTCACAACTCAAATAAAGACTAAGTATTGCTTGATATAATGCCCCATTGACACCATATAACTGCAGCGTATTGAATAGCTTCTCTCTTGGCACCTTGTCATATGCCTTTTCTAAATCGACAAAACTTAAATACAGATCTTTGTTATATTCCCATGCTTTCTCGACTATTTGTCGTAAAGTGAAGATCTGATCCTGACAGCCTCTATTTGGCCTGAATCCAGCTTGTTCTTCACCAAGCTTTTCTTCCACAATTCTTCTCAACCGTTTCTCAAGTATACTTGCATAGATCTTGCCAGGAACACTCAGTAGGGAAATACCTCTGTAATTCTCACATTCAGTTTTATTTCCCTTTTTATATATGGGTACTATGAGAGCTCTACTCCAATCATCGGGAATTCGTCCCTCTGTCCAGGCTTTCTGAACTATGCAGTGCAGCCACTGTAAGACTCTTATACCACCATACTTCAGCATTTCTGGTCGAATATCATCTACTCCTGCTGCCTTTCCACATTTCAAGCCTTTGATGGCTTTTTCTACTTCAAGTATGGATATGTATTCCTGACTGCATGCCTGGTCAGTGTTTTTTATCACTGTTTGTTTTTTATCACTTTAATGTTTGTTGCACTAAATTGTCACTTGTGTTTCAGATTCGTTAGTATGATATACCATCATCTTGAAAGAAGATAAATTTTCATCTTTAGCAACACTGAGGAAAAACATGAATCACTGTTAGGTATCTTGGCATTAATCTTTAATAAGTTATGCTGCATCAAATACCTGACTATATTATGGGTTATCCTGTGCTCTTATTTTTTAATGAGACTAGTATTGGAAAATTTAATGAAGGCTAATTTTTAAGTGATACATGAATTTCATTACTCACACTACAAACCCAACTTATTTATTGGAGACACGAAGTAGCTTGAAAAATTCCATGAGTAGAGTTTCTGGATTATTTAACATTTATTCTGCCCATTTAACTATTACTAATGAAATATAAATTTGTAATCCTTTGCAAGTGGGATTCACATAAAAATATTTATTATTAGGGATCATGGAGGAGACTTTCACATCACCTTTCAGGAATGCAGAAAACTGACTGGAGCTTCTGACCTAATGTCCAATCCTTACCTTCATGTGGTGCATCCTGTTAATAGGTAGCTACTGGGTACAGCGAACGAAGATGGGCTAGCAATTTGAGCTTAACTGACCAAATTGTACTTTTTGTTGGCTTAAAAAAAGCAAATGCATATGAAGGTACAACATGATTAGATTTCATGTCAGCTGGGGCATTACCATGTTAAACAAGACCTCTGCTGTTTTCATCAGGGAACCAGGACGAATAGTGAAGAGTCAGCTATTGGAACAAGCTCCAACTCAACATCTAGAAGAAGAAGAATAAACCCAACATCAGAAGAACTGAAGATAGGAACCTCAATATAAGGGAGGAGGAAATCAAACTTGCAGAAGAATTGGAAAAGAACCACGTAGACATAATTGGCATTACTGAGACAAAGAAGACAAAAACAGGTGAGATATTATTTAGTAATAAGTATAGGATGCTATTTTCAAGCAATAATGATCAAGGAAAGGAAGGAGTAGCGACAGTATTCAATACTGAACACAAAGATAAACTTCTTGATTAGAAAGCAGTTTCAAGTAGAGTTATATGGGCAAACTTCAAAATGGAGAAATAGACAATGAAATTTATTGTGCCTATGGTCCCAAAGAAGGTTCTTCTAAGGAAGAAGTGAAGTAGTTTTTTGGGTCATTAGAACAGGCAGCTGACATAAAGAAAATGGAAAAAGTTGTCCTTGTCGGAGACCTGAACAGCAGAGCAGGAAATGAATCTAACCAGGCAAATAGGAACATTTTAGAAAAATTTGAAGAAAAGGGTAAAGCTAATAATAATGATAGGTATTTGCTGGACTACTGTTCAGTACACTGACTAGTCATTACTAATACCATCTTTCAACATAAAGATGTGACAAATTCACATGGAGAAAAGACAAGAATTAAGAAAAGCCTCATTTATTATGTCATTGTTGATAGCATTGATATCTTCATGCTCGTTCAAGAAAAAAGAGTGTACAGAGGATTTGAAATTGGAAGTGACCATTACTTAGTACTAAGCAGGATAAAAATGGATACCACATCAAAAATAACTTATGGAAGAAAGTTTTTAAAATAATTAAAGTTGAGCAGCTTTTTACCTATGCAACCATTATTGAAGAAAAAATGAAACAAATTGAAAACAAGAACCAAACCTTGAAATCTCAGTGGCAAACTCTGAAAAAGACACCAATTCAGCTAGGAAGGTATGTGGTGAAGTTGTATGCAAGGATAGAAAAATAAGAACACTGTGGTCGACATAAGAAGTAGTCATAAAAGAAGAAAGCATACCAAAAGTTTCTAGCAAATGAGTCAGCAGGTGCCCTGAAAGAATACAGAGAAAAATGTAAGAGTGTTGAGCTATGTTTAAAAGTAGCTAAACAAAATTCATGGGAAGACTGGTAAGAGTATGGAAAATTAATATCAGGAAGGTGGCAAAATGTTCTGAGCTATTGAAGTTTATAAATGGAGGAAAGAGTACTGTTAAATGAATTAAAGATGATATGAAAAGGCGACATGAAAACTGAAGATAAGGATATCCTAGATGTCTGGAGTAATTACTTTGAAAGGCTGTTAAATGAACCAAGCAGTGATAGAACCATACTAGGAGATTTTCAAGAGGAATGCAAAGAGAAATGCATATTAATACATGAGGTAGAAAAAGCCGTCAAAAACTTGAAATGTGGAAAGGCAGCTGGAGTGGATGATATTGGACCAGAAATGCTTAAATATGAAGATTTAAAAGTTTTCCAGTGGCTACACTGCATAATTCAGAGGGCCTAGACAGAAGGTTGAATTCCCAATGATTGGAGTCTCTCATAGTACCCATAGTGATCCATATAGATGATGAATACGAGTAGAGATGATGTGCATCCTTGTCTTAATCCTGACTTTGCATCAAACCATCTTCCTGTATTTCCTTCATTTCTAACTGCCAACTTAAATATAGACTATGTATTGCTCTGTATAATGTTTTATTCACCCAATGTAATTGAAGTGTTTTGAAAAGCTTTTCTCTGAGCACCTTGTCGTATTCCTTTTTCAGATCTACAAAATTTAAGTACAGATCATTGTCATATTCTCATGATTGCTTAACTGTCTTAAACTGAAAATCTGATCTTGATAATTTATTTTTGCATTAATTTTTGCATAAATTTTACCAGGAGGAACACTTAATAGAGATATTCCTCTGTAATTCTCACATTGCTCTTTATTCCTTTTTTTATAGATGGGTACTATGGGACTCTACTCCAATCATTGGAGTAGAGCTTAAGCATTTCTGATCGAATATCATCTACTCTAGCTGCCTTTCCACATTTCAAGTGTTTTGACAACTTTTTCTCTCTCAAGTATTTATAAGTACTCCTCTTTGCATGCCTCTTGAAAGTTTTCTACCATTATTCTGTCACTGCTTGTTTTATTTAACATTCTTTCAAAGTAATTATCCAGACATCTAGGATATTCTTATCTTCAATTTTCATGTCACCTTGTTCATCTCTGATTCCTTTACTGTACTCTTTCCTCTATTTCTAAGCTTTTTCAAATAGCCTGTAAAATATTTTGCCACCTTCCTGATATTTATTTTTCATACTCTCACCGAAGTCTTCCCATGACTTTTGTTTAGCTAGTTTTACATAGTGCTTCACTTTTTTGCATTTTTCTTTTTTCTCGGTATTTCTCTAATTTATTATTTTTTAAATTGATGGGCAATTTCTTAGCATCTTCTCACAGGATACATGAAGGGTTTTGAGTATTTGATTATTATAATTGTTACAGTAACTCCATTTAATCAGTACATCATGTGAAGCCCACTCAACAAGCACTATATGACTGCAGAGAGAGAGAGGGTGCTGAAAAGTTCTGATGAACACGTACAACAAAAATTATATTAAAGCAACTCATGTAACCATAAAGAAAGAAAACATCTTAAAACTCTTTAAGCTTCATGTTTCATCAAATTGTAATGATTTTTTTTTCTTTTAGGATATATAAGAAGAGATATATATACCTAATGAGATATATGCCAGGTTTTGAAGAAATTCGAAGACAGGGGTGTAGGCAGTCATAAATTTTTTCATGCTGCAAGAAAAGTCTGCAACTGAGATTCACCTAACTTTGTGTGAGACTTTAGGGGACTGTGTCCCAGCATATCCACCAGTTGCCAGATGGGTGGCAAAGTTGAACACTGGGCATCCTGAGACAACAGATGTCCCAAGGTCAGGAAGACCTTGAGACATCTGTTTCTGGCTATCACACCTGAAAACATTGATGCAGTGCATGCCATGATCCTTGATGATAGACAATTTCCACCCAAAACATTGCAAAGACCCTGGAGATATCCAGGGAATGAGTTAGGGTCATTGTCCACTGACATCTGAACATGCAGAAGCTCTCAGCAAAGTGGGTCCCCAAATTAAAGATGCCTTCTTGGTGTATCTTTTCTATTTTACTATGTTTCTGTCCCATGCAAAGAGAATCTGCCTTTTCTTCAAGGTACAGTAGTCCCCCCCCCTATCTGCAGGGTGATAAATTCCAAGACTCCCTGCAGATACCTGAAACCGCAGATAGAACTGAACCCTATATGAAAAGGCAGATTCTCTTTGCATGGGACAGAAACATAGTAAAATAGAAAAGATTCACCACTAGCTTTCAAATATTCTAATAGCACCGGAGAGAAAAAAAGAGTAGTGATCACTATATAAAAAACATAACAGATGTATATTACATAAAGTAAGCCATGGTCCATCATCAGGTACCTCCAGGTCACCGCTCACATTGGCATTTCCTCTATCTAGAAAAGGTATGCTTTTACTCCAGAAATCCTTAGCTTTGCCAGAACCTGGAGTGTGGAAATAGCCAACCCACAAGAAGTTTGCTGGATTGACTTGGAGAGAATGTATTGCACATCTCTCTAGTTCTATGGTTAATCTGAGGTGGTGTAGCTATTTAAATGGAATGGAAGCAAATAAATTAGAATTACAACTGAAGTGAAATTAAAATTACATTTGTAGTAAAAATAATGGGGAAAATGCATGTTTTGAAAGGCAATAATATGACTGCACATAGGTCAGATTAAAGATGATAAATATTAGAACTTCATTGACAAATCATTAAATAATAAACTAATTAAAATATATATACCTATTTTCCGGTGTATAAGACGCTGCTATGTATAAGATGCACCCAAGAAATTTAATACAATTTTCTGGAAAAAACCTAAACTTTAAAGTATGATTTTAAAAAAAATGGATAAAATAATAGGTAATTTTTAATAGTAAACTGACCTTTCAGAAACCTGCAAAACCCAAGTCACTGTCATCTGATTCTTCTCTATCATCATTAATTTCTTCTCTTTGTTGTTGTTCATCATCTTCATATAAGAAATGATCTTCACTTCCATCAAGGGCGTTGCTAATTCCACATTTCAAGAAAGATTTAACAATAGTTTGTTCATTCATTTTCGACCAAGATGTCTTAACCCACTCGCACACTTGAGAGATTGATGGCCATTTCAGAGCCCTTTGGTGTTAGCTGATGTACACTGGCATTCATCATCCACTTGTTCCACTCTTTGCTCATAGAGACTTTAAGGGTTTGTTTAAAGATACATCAAGTGGCTGCAGTTGTGATGTAAGTCCTCCTGGTATGACAGCCAATTCAATATTACACTCTTGGAATTTTTGTTTGATTGAATCCTTCAGATGAGCCCGGAACTGATCAAATACAAGAAGAGCTTTCTTCTTTAGTAATGTGCCATTCCTTCTTTTCCATACTTTATCTATCCACACTTTCATACCACTTTATTCTATCCAACCTTTTTCATGCACATGTACAATCAGTCCTGTTCTTATTTTTTCTTTAGGCAGAGTCTTCTGTTTAAAAATTATCATTGGCGGCAGCCTCGTACCATGAGCACAACATGCAAGAACTACAGTGTAGTGTGTTTTTTCATGTCCATTTCTTTTGATTGTAATGCTTTTCTCACCTTTCTCAGCTACAGTTCTATTTGAGGGAACATCAAAGGTTAGGGGCGTTTCATCCATATTGGCTATCTGTCCCATTTCAAAATTGTAATTTTTTCGATGTTGAATCACATATTTATGAAAAGAAATAATTTTGTCTTCATATTCTTTTGGCATTTTTTGACTGATTTTTGTTTTTGTACAAATACAAAGTCCACTGTGTTTCATGAAACAGTAACACCATGACGCACCAGCTTTAAAATCTTCAATGTTACGCTCACAGGCTACTTTGACTGCATGTGTACAAATCATTTTTGTTGAAATGGCAATGCCATTTTGCCGATTTTCTTGCACCCATTTCAAAACTTCGGTCCCTAGTTCTGGCCACTTCGCAATTTTTCCACGTTCCGCACTTTTCATTACGCAAATTGTACAACATCTCCTTCTGACCACTCCAAGTTCTAATAATTTTTTCTGTAGGCGGAGGTCCAAAATGTCTTTCAGCTTCTCTATTCCCGTGTTCTTCCGCTATTTTACAACCTGCAATTTGTAACTTGAAGTATATGAATGTCGCCTGTTTTTTTCCATCACTAAAATCTACGGGGAAATATCAAACTGAACACAAAATATCTCAACACATCAACTCAATACTGATAAACATCGGTAATTGATTACTCGGATAAGATATTATGAAACTTGAATAGGGACTCTCCGTTCTTAGCCAATGACATGCTAGAAGTCATGTGAAGGTCACGCATCAGTTTGATTGCACCATTAACCGCCTACAAAGATCTTGGAACATAAAAGGGAGTGCGTATGACTTTGAAAAGAGGAAACAATCTTTACCTTCATTATATAAAATTCACCCCATTTTTAAGATGAATTTTTAAGGTAAAAAAGTGCGTCTTATACACCGGAAAATACTATATATATACTAGGGGGCACTGACGCCTACGGCCCCCATCCCGCGAGTAGGTTAGTTCTCTTTGAATGCTGATGACTCAAATTTTGAAGACTCGACACTTGGTAGCCCCTGAGTTTCAAAACATTTCAAATAACTTGACAAAAAAGTGTGACACAAAAACGTTAAGAAAAAAGTCTTATCATTTATATTATAGGGTAGATATATATTTAAATCAAAGTGAATCGCATTAGATTACCACTGTATTATCATGTATACCATTTCGGGATTATTACTATTATTGCATGCGACTCCAGGGAGTCCTTAGACTCATCGAGGGAAGCCCTAAACATCATGTCCACACAACTATTCGACATTCTCACAGTATCTATCATACCTTGCCTTGAACTCATTCACTGTCATAGCACCCACAACAGACTCTGGCAACTTATTCCACTCATTTACCACTCTAAAAGTAAAGAACCCAGCTCTAACACCCTTGCTAACCACACTCTTGCCCAGCTTCCATAGATGTCCCCCTAGTTCTTCCACCACCAGTCCTGATCTCAAAAATATCCTCTGAATTAATCCTATAGAAACTCTTTAGCAATTTGAATGTCTCAATCGTATCTCCCCTTTTCTGCCTATCAGCCAATTTCTGCAACCTACAAATCTTCAACCTGTTCTCATACGGTTCATTCCATAGACCTGCTATCATCTTGGTCACTTGCATCTGGATCCTCTCCACCTCCTCCCCATCAAGAAGGAACCTAGGTGACCAAATCTGGCATAGTAGTCAAGATGAGGTCTTATCAAGGCTCGGTACAGAGGAACAATAACTTGCTTGTCTCTGCTCGTCAAAGTATTTTTCAGCAACCAAGTGATTTGATGAGCTGATTTAGCCACTTTTGCAATGTGCCCCCTAAACTTCAACTCCGTATCCACCAACACTCCCAAGTCTGGCCTCATCAATCTCCTGGAATACAGTTCCACCAATGTGGTATACTGCTGCTAATCTTTTCACCCCAAAATGCATAACCTTACATTTTGTCACATTAAATTGACATTCATTCTCCTTAGCCCAAAACTCCAATCTATCCAAATCATCCTGCAAGATTTTGACATCTTCTGCATTCACTATTGCCCTACCTAACTTTGCATCATCAGTGAACAAATGAACCGTTCCTCTTAGATCCTTCCCTGTATCGTTAATGAACAAATTAAACAGAAGTGGTCCGAGAACAGAATGCTGCGGCACACCACTAGTCACAGGTCGTCTTTTGGATTCTACTCCTGAATAAACTACTCTCTGATATCTCTCCATCAACCACCCACCTATCCATCTCACCAACCCTATATCCATTCCCATATGTTGCAGTTTACGGATTAGAATTCCATGTGATATCCTGTCAAAGGCCTTAGCCAGGTCCAGCAATATCACTGTAAACCCATTACCCTTATCCAGTTCAGCCGTCACTGTGTTATAAAACTTGAGCAAGTTACCCTTCACAAAGCCATGCTGTCCCCTGAACAGTATCTCATTTTCATCAATCAATGCCTATATTTTTCCCATGACTACTTTCTCCAAGACCTTGACAATGACTCCTGATATGCTGATCAGTCGGTAATTTGCAACCGTAGTCTTGGATCCTCCTTTATGCAGTGGAACTATTTTCCCCTCTTTTCACACCTTCGGGACTAAACCAGACCCGAGACTCAGATTAAACAACATGATCAAGGGCACTGATAATTCTTTAGCCGCTTCACGTATGACCCGTGCTGGTATACCATCCAATCCCACAGATGTATCCATATTAAGGTTCTGTAATAGACTATTCACCTCCACTTCATTCATCACAATTCCCATATAAACTAATGGTTCCTTCATTCTTTCAGTGTCACCACCTGGATGATATACTCTTGTAAAGTGCTCACTCAGTAATTCCACTATATCAACTGATTCGGCGACCTCCTTACCATAAGCATTCCCTAAAATTATTCTGCCACATACAGTTTTTTTTTTTTTTTTTTGCTTGCAGCATATTTAAAGAACTGTTTAGGATTTTCTTTAGCTTGCATAGCTAGTTTCCTTTCATAATCCGCTTTTGCTTTTCTTACCACACTTGTTACCCTTCTAGCCTGCACTTTATACCGTTCGTGTGCTTGCAGGTCACCTTTCTCTATAAATTCCTTCCACAGTTGTTTCTTTTTTTTTTTTTTTTTTTTTTTGCAGCTCAAGCTTAATGGTGTTATTCATCCATTTAACCCCTACTTGTTTTACTGTTCGGACCCTAGGTATACAATCAGCCATAACCTCCTGTAAATGCTCTTTGACCACTTCCCATGCTCTATCGACATCCAGCCCTTGCAGATTTACATGCCATGGCACTGAACCAAGCAATCTCCTAAGCTTGTCATACTTGCCAGCACGGTAATTCCACATATACCCTGTCTTAATTGAAAATTCCACACCTTTAGCCACCTCCCAGGTCCTTATTATTATTATTATTATTATTATTATTCAGGCCTCCAAGGAGTCAAAAGACTCATCGAGGGAGGTCCTTCCTAAGACATAAAGTCTGTCAAGACTCATCGAGGGGAGGTCCCCCCCCCCCCGAGAAACACAAAGTTTATCATACCAATCTTTAAACTCACTGACCGTTCTCGCTCCCACCACTCCATCAGGCAATGCATTCCACAGCTCAACCACCTTCCACACAAAGAAACCACTCCTTACCCTTTTGCTCACAGTTTCCTTTCGTAACTTCCAGGGATGGCCTCTTGTCATCACTCCTTCCCGCTGATCAACCAAGCGAAAGAACTCCCCAGTGTCAACCCTGTAACCACCTCTCAACAGTTTAAAAGTCTCAATCATATCACCTCTCCTTCTTCTATCCACCAAACTCTGCAGTCCACATTCTCTCAGCCGATCCTCATAACTATCCTTGTACAGTCCTGAAACCATCTTTGTCATCCGTCTTTGTATCCTTTCCACAGTTAATTTATCCCCTTCAAATCCTGGGGACCAAATCTGAGAACAATAGTCCAAGTGTGGTCTGATCAGAGACTTATACAACGGAATGATAACCCTCTTATCTCTGCAGGTCAGTGTCCTTCTCATAATAGCAGCAATCCTCTGTGTTACCTTCACCACCTTTGCAATATGTCTCCTAAACTTCAGGTTTCTATCAATCATCAACCCCAGATCTCTTGTCTCCCCTACTTCCTCCAGTATAACTCCTCCCATAGAGTATACAGCATCCCATCGATGTTTCCCAAACCTCAAGACCTTACATTTTGCTGCATTAAACTGACACCCCCATTCATTTGCCCATCTATTTGGCTTATTTAAATCCTCTTGCAGGGCTACCACATCTGCACTATTACTAATAATCCTTCCCAGCTTTGCATCATCCGCAAACAACTGAATAACCCCCTGCAATCCACTGGCTATGTCATTGATATTAAGGTTAAACAATATAGGTCCTAGTACTGGTCCCTGTGGGACCCCACTTGTAACCCTCTGCCTCCTGGAAACTGCTCCACCATACACAACTCTCTGATACCTATCAGACAGCCAATCCTGAATCCAGTTGACCAATCTGACATCCAGACCCATGTGCTGCAACTTAAATATCAGCTTATCATGTGGCACCCTGTCAAATGCCTTCGCCAAGTCTAAGAAAATTGCAGTATATGCCTTTCCCTCATCTAATGTTCTTGTAACTTTATTATACAGGGTGTTCGGGATAAATTTGACAGTTTCGTAAGGAAAAAGAAAATCTTCTTTGTATCTATTAAATTTAATGAATTGACAAAAAAACATTACAGGCAGAGTTAATTACAATACTATCAACAAGATTTACTCAAAATAACCACCATTAGCATCGATCACAGCTTCAATTCTGCTTCGGAACCTCGAACAAGCTGATGCTACAGTCTCCCTGGGAAGGGCCGCAAAAACTGTTTTAATTTTATCCATTAACTGGGCTTTTGTATTACTGGAAGTGCGATTGGTGTCTTTTTCAACTGCGCCCCATACAAAATAATCCATGGGGTTAAGGTCTGGGGAGTTTGGAGGCCAAACATTTGGACTGGTGAAGTCGTAGAAATTTTCAGACAACCATTTTTGACTTTTCCCAGAGGTGTGGCAAGGGGTCGAATCCTGCTGCCATACATACGGCCTACCATTGGCTACCCTTGTTATCCAGGGCTTGACTACAGTTAGCAACTCCACGAACAAAGCCCGAATTCCAATGCCAGGGTTCTTCAACACCTGTTCCTGCAGATTTGCGAGGAATTCTGCTGTACGAACGCAATCAGATCGTCTGCTAGGGATCTTTCTTCTTGCTACATCCTCGTAGTCACCATTGCAAGTCTCTAGTTCATGCCTGATTGTTTTTACTGTATTCAGGGAGCATTGGGCAGCAGTCGTAATATCCTTATTTTGATGGCGGGCACGAATCATCATGATACAAGTTATTCTCTTCCATGATTCAGGTGGGTTCCAGCTATCCATCCTTTCTGACATCTTGTATGTGAATGAAGAAGGGTCCAAACTTTTAAATGAAGAGAAGTGTGTGTTAATACATGTAACTTACGGAAAAATATAATTAATTATAAATATGTCAAATTTATCCCGAACACCCTGTAAAAGGCTAGCATATTGCTAAAACAAGAGCGTCCTTTCACAAATCCATGTTGATTCTCACAGATAATATTACCCTCATCTGCCCAATGCTATACACGGTCCCTCACTACTTTCTCCAAGATCTTAACAACTACTGATGACACACAGACTGGCCTATAATTAGACACTTCCAGTCTGTTACCACCCTTATGCAATGGCACTATCTTACCTTCCTTCCATTCCCTGGGCACCTTTGCCAAAGCCAGACTTTCGTTGAAAAGCCACGTTAAAGGTACTGTCAATTCCCTAGCACATTCTCTCAAAACTCGTGGCGAAATACCATCCAGTCCCACAGCTTTACTGACATCCAGAGTACTCAGTATCTGAAACACACTCTCCTCCTGTACCTCCAGACCTCGTACCAGTCCTATCCCTCTAGCATTAAAACCGACTCCTCTAGGATGAAATACTCCAATAAAGTGTTCATTGAACAATTCCACTATGTCCTCTGCATCAGTCACTCTATTCCCATTTTTATCCCACAATATCATTCTTCCACAGTCATTTCTCCTATTACTGGCCACATAGCTAAAAAATTCCCTAGGATTTTCTTTGGATCTTAGGGCCAATCTCCTCTCATATTCCACTTTCGCTTTCCTTACCACACTAGTCACTCTTCTGGCCTGTGTCTTATATTCCTCATGCATCTCTTCACCTGTCTCTTTATATCTCTTCCGTAGCCTCTTTTTCGCATGCAATTCCTGTTTAATATTGTTTGTCATCCACTTTACTCCAAATTGCGTCCTCTTCTTCACTCATGGTATACAACTTACCATTGCTGATAACAAATATTCTTTCACAATTTCCCACGCACTGGTGATATCCCGGCCTTCCAATTCCTCCCTCCATGAAACTTTCCGAAGTTGACGTCTAAGACTATTATAATCACCTGCCTTATAATTCCACATAAGTTCCCGTCTCTTTGATATTCCTGCATGTCTATTCATTTTCCAAGTCAACACCATATGGTCACTCTCTCCAACTGGTGGGAGAGATGTCAACTCAGTTATTATCAACTCTTCTGATGCTATAACGAAATCCAAAATTTTTGAACCTCTTGTTCCCTCTGTTACATGTTGCCTAAGACATTTGTCCCTCAAGAATTCTAGAAATTCCATTCCCCTATTGTTACATGCATCTTCCTCTCTCCAATTTATACTACTGAAGTTAAAATCTCCCATAACAATCATTCTTCTTGCTGCCAAACTTAGCTGTCTAAATATATCCTGGTCCCCATCCTCTGTGCTCCTGGGTCTGTAGCAACACCCCACTAAATATCCTGTCTTGCCTACCTCTACCTCACACCATACGCTCTCAAAATCATTTGTCTCACTTCCTTCCAAATTCTCCACTCTTAGAGGACATAGGTCATCACTTATCATAAGCAGCACCCCACCACCACGCTTTCCCCTCCTATCCTGACGAAAAATGCTATACCCAGCGACTTCTATTCCTGTTTTTATATCCCCTTCTGTCAACCACGTCTCAGTGATCGCAATAATTTTTGGCCAGGCTGATGCTATCTGCACCACCAATTCCTCTCCCTTATTCCGGATACTCCTGGCATTAGTATACAGCATATAAATGCCATTGTTGCTATACCCAGCATTATCCCTTCTAGACTCCACTGGGCTCAGTGTTACCTGACATTGTCTCCCTTCTCCCAAGTATCCATTCCCACAAGAGGCCACCCCTGCTATCATCCTCCCTGGGACACACTGACTCGTTCAGAACAGCAATCTCTCCAGATGCCTACATCCTTCCTCATTCAAATGTAAACGGTCTCGCATACAACTCCTCTCTTTCCTCAAACGCACTCCAAGCATCCACATATACCAGTCCTCTCTTGTCACACATTCTCGCTATTATGCCATTCAATATCACCGCTCTTCTGCTCAGCTCATCATTATCATACCTAGGCAACACGCACACTATTTTTCCTCTCTCTGTCTTCTTCCATACAGTCTCAAGCAAAAATCTCATATCTCTCGCTGCCCGACTTACATTACCACTCAAGTCATTCGTTCCTACCATCACAATCATCTCATCCACCCTTTCACCTCTCTTAATTGCCATAGCCACCCTTTCTATTGTTCCTCCTGGCAAACACTCCTCACGCATCCTATCTTGAACACCACGGATCATTGAGTCGCCATACATTATACCTCTTACCATTCCCTCGCTCCTATTGTTTCCATTCTCTCCTCTTCTTTCATTCCCATACCTCTCTCTTCTACTGTTTCCATTCTCTCCTCTTCTAGCACTCCCATACATCTCTCTCATTCCCTCTCTCCTACTGTTTCCATTTTCTCCTCTTCTAGCACTTCCATATCTCTCTCTCATTCCGTCTCTCCTACTGTTTCCATCCTCTCGTCTGCTAGCATTCCCATACCTCTCTCTCATTCCCTCTCTTCTACTGTTTCCATTCTCTCCTCTTCTAGCACCCCCATACCTCTCACTCATACTCCCTAAATTCTCTCTCTCTCCTACTCTGATTTGCCTTGCATTTATCTCTTCCATTCTCCTAATCTTATCTTTCATACTTCTGCTCTCATTCACAAGACATTCCACCTCCTCTTTCAACTCATCTATCTCCCTCTGCAGGTCAGTCACTCTTAATCTAAATTCACTCTCCCAAACAAAACCATCTCCTAAACTTCCACAGTCACTCACACCTTCCACACTATCAACTATTATTTTCTCATTCTCTCCTATCATACTACTTGTCTTCCTACATTCATTCCCCATTCCTGGAGCAACAAAGTCGGATATCGATATATCTAATGTACTTATTTCCTCCAACTGCCTGCATTTTGCGCACATACGCTCTCCACTCTCTTTAACAAGCCACATATGTAATTCCCGAGACGCATACATGCCGCAAGTACTGCATGCCACAAAGTCCCTTATGATATTGCTAATAATTGAGTTCTTAAATGGCGGAGGACTTGGCGTTACGCCACTTGCGACTGCTGCTGAATCCACCATCATTCCTTACTACCGAGTAGCGTAATCTTTAATAATTATTCAATTAATAAATAAGAGGGAAAAAAAGTACAAACATCAGAACATTTAAGTACTAAATATAATTAAATAAAATGAAATATAACTAAATACAGTAACTTAGCTTCGTTTTGTCTTCCACCGTTACGCGTTCGATTCCGACGGTACCAAAATATATTATATTGCGACAGCAACTCCTTATGATCCCAGGACCTTATGATCACTCTCACCAATAGGTGGCAACATGGTCATATTCATTACAGTCAAATTCTCAGATGCTATTACCAGGTCAAGCACTCTCATATCCCTAGTATTTTCTATTACATGCTGTCTCAGATAGTTATCCCTTAATGATTGAATAAAATCCAGTTCCTTCCTCACATGTGTCCTCTCCTCCTTCCAATCAATTTTACCATAGTTGAAATCCCCCATAATAATTACCCCCTTCCACTCATTTCATCAATTTGTTTATGCATACTATCTCCACCATCTATTCCATCTTCTGGTCTATAGCAGCACCCAACTGTATATTTTGTTCTGCTAGTCACACTCTCACACCAAATAGCCTTAAATGAGCTCTTTTCATTATCCTGCAATACAACTTCAATTCTTCTTGGCTGCAGTTCATCAACTATCATCAATAACACTCCTCCCCTCATTTTATTCTCTGTCCCTCATAAACACACTATAACCTACACATTCTATCCCACTAACTATATCTTCTTCCGTCAGCCATGTTTCACTAATGCCAGTAACCTGTGGCCAAGAAGAGCCAACCAAGGCCAAAAATTCTTCCTTCTTGTTCCTAATACACCTGGCATTAGTATACATGAAATGCAGAGGTCCCTTTGTCCCACCCCTATCTTGATGCGTTATTCTAACTATATATATCTGATACTTGTTCTCTGTGGTATTTAATGACTCTGAGACAAAAAACTATGATTAAAAATAGTTAATCATCTAGTGTATTCCCTCAAGGAGTGTATGAAATACTATGAGAATCCAACACAATTAAAAAGTCATACTAGTTTATAAAAAGATTATCAAAAATATCCTTCATAACTAAATTATATTTAAACTTTTAACCATTTATTGTATTTTTTAATGTTTCAGAAAATTAAATCCTTTAAATAAAGTTTTGGTTTTATTTACTCATTAAAAAAATTAATATTTCTATCTTCAGGCTGTAGCATATGCAAATTGTGTTAGTGCTAAAGATGATCTCAAAAAGAATGATTGTAGTCAAGAGTTTCAGCAACTGAAAGAATGTTTTCAAAGAACGGTAAGATATACTATTCAAAATAAAATAACTATGTGCAAGTCATTGGTATCTGAAATCTTATGTAAAACTAGGCATGAAGTGTTTCTTATGCTTCCAGAAACTGAAATATTAAATCTGTGTATGGTTTATCAGAAGTTTTAGTTTATCTCATTTTTCTTGCATAGCAGTAAAACTACTTAATATGGTTTAATGCTTATTCACAATATATGGGTAATCAGTTTTATTTATCACTATTTCACTTCATTCACTGATGTGTCAGTTATAAATTATAATGCTATCAGCTTTACTAAGAAAGCACAAATGGACAAGGAGTGCCAAATTCAAACTTTTCTCACTGTCCTGCAAAAATTTACCAACTCAATGGTAGCTTCTTAACCAGACTTCTTAAAATTTTGAAGAGGGTTTGTATAACATAGACTCCTTGATGAAGCAGATAGGTCAGTTATGCTATAAATTTCACTATGATGTCTTGTTAGTTAGTGATCTGTCTGTGAAAGTATTGCATTATAATTTATATCCTAATGATGCTTCAGTGGCTGAAGTAAAATATTGAGAATTATTCAATTATTAATTGTAATAAGTGACGTAAATAAGCATTGTAAGTACTGTCTGCACAGCTTTATTTCACTTATAAGTTTTTAGATATTAGGCGATGATCATCAAAAACAGAAGGTGATGTACTTTGGACATATTATGTAAGCTGATGAATCATTGGAAAAGGCTGTTATGTTGGGGAAGACTGAGGGAATAAAAAGGAGACCACAAAAGAATTGGATGGACAATATAAAATAACTTACCAACTTGAACTTACAATTGCTGAAAGAAAGGACAAGAGGCCGAGTGGGATGGAGAGTCACAATATCGCCAAGTTGTTGAAAACAACTGGATGGTACATAACAACAATTATGAGAGCTCTACTCCAATCATCTAGAATTTGACCCTTTGACCAGGCCTTCTGACTAATACAATGTTGTAAAAATTTTATACTTCCATATTTGAGCATTTCTGGTTGAATATTATATAGGAATAATATCAAGTATTGATATTATTCCTGGTTGCATTCCTGTTGAGTTTTTTACTTTCATGCTGTCACTGCTTGTTTCATTTTGTTTTCTTTTTAAAGTAAGTATTCCAGACATTTAGAATATTTATATCTTCAGTTTTCATGTCACCTCTATGATTTCTGATTCCTTTTACAGTGCTCTCCTCCATTTCTAAGTTTCTCTAGCCTCCAGAGTATTTACCACCATACTGATATTTATTTTCTTTGTTCTTACCCATGTCTTCCTGTGACTTTTGTTTAGCTAGTTTTATACAGTACATGCTTTATTACATTCTTCTCTGTATTCTATATGAACACAAACTGACTTACTTTGCCAGGAACTTTTGATATACTTTCTTCTTTTCCTTGACTACCTCTTAAACTTCATCAATCCACAATGGAATTCTGATTTTTCTATTCTTCCATGTGCTTCTCTGGCTGAATCGATCGATGTTTTCTTCATGGGAGATTTTTTCCCATTGAATCTCTCAAGTCTGGTTCTTGTATTCAAAATCTTTCATTTTTTTCTTAAATAATGTTTATATATTTTAGTCTACATTTCACCTCTGAAATCTCCTCAACTTTAATTTGCTTTATAACTTTCTTTTCAACATGACATTCACTTTTATCCTGAACCAGTACCAAAAATTGACTATCAACATTAACATTAGTCATTAAGAGTTTTCTTACATCTTCACTCCATGTTAATTTGTGCACATTTTTATGTTAGAACATCATGTTAGAAGTAACTAACTAATCCTTGTCCTGTACAGAAACTCAGCAGGTACTAAACGTTATAATTAGCTCCTTTTTTCTCCAAATTTTTCTGGAATATTTCTGTCTGGTGATCATTTCCTACGCTGCTGTTTAGATCTCCAACAATCGCCAAATTTTCCTTTTTCAGTATCTTTTAAAATCACTACTTTTTTGCAACATGATTCAGCTACAATCTTTTTTTCCTTCAGTTATTTGCTATATGCTGATATTCTCTTTTACAAATAGACTTAATGTTATATTTTCACTGTGTGATATTTATGCCATAAAAAGGAAAGTGTAGTTTAGAGTGTTACTTTTTTCCTTAAAGAAAAAAAGTCCTAAATATTACTACTTTTATTTATTTATTACTACTGTTGGTTGCCATTTTTGAAATATTTATGCCATAAAAAAGGAAAGTTTAATTTTGAGAGTTACTTTTTTCTTAAGAAAAAAGTCATGAATTTTACTACTTCTACTATTGTTGGTTGCCATTTTTGAAATACTAGCTAATAATTGTTGCCCCAGCAATAGGCTGATAGTTGAGATCATTCATAGCTATTGAGAAAGAAAAAACATCTTTCAGAAGTAACACTAAAGAGTCCCAACAAGTAGTGTGGTATACATAAAAAAATATCTTTTGTTTTCATCTGATTTCTTTCTAGGCTGATAGAGCATTTTTGTCAAAACTGATTTCACTCAATCATCCCTAAGGTCACTATTTTCTTTAGCTACTTTTACACATGGTTTCTTAAATTTTTCTTGTATTCTTTTAGGATATACACTGACTTTTACTTGCTAGAACTTTCCATATGATGTCTTCTTTTCCAGGATTACCTCTTTAACTTCTTGAAGGCACCATGAAATTCAGGTTTTTTGTTTTCTTGAGCATCTGCTACTGAGTCTATAAGGTTTGGTTCTTATTTTCAAATTCATTTTTTCTTGAATAATATTTATATATCCGAGTGTATAGTTTACCTCTAAAAGCTGCACATCTTTGACTTTTTTTTTAACATTTTTGGACAGTTTTTTCCTTTTGAATATGATGCTTCATCAGATTTTATTTATAGTGATCACTTCCTATTTCAAATCCCCAGTATACTTTTTTGTCCTGAACCAGTACAAAGATGCTGGTTTTCAGGACAAAAATAGCGTAGTCATTGAGGCAGTTATTAGTCAACGTAGCCAATTTAGCAACCAGCCAAAAGAAAAACAACATAAACATTCAAGCATAATTGATTAGTACAACAGTGGTCAACTATAATAGTCCCAGATAAATCATAATGGGCAATTTAATATAGTGCTTCAATCTCATTTTAAAGAAATTCTCACAAAATTAAAAACATTGAGCAAAAGGAATATTAACACGTTTGCTGCCAACTACGAGTATACTCGTAGTGGGTAAACCTGCTTCACAAGCCAGCTACGAGTATACTCGTATGACGCTTACCGCTGGGAACGAGATTATTGTAATGACCTTGAAGAAGTGAAAATCCTTGGCGTGTGGGGCTAGCATCAAAACTGTGTATTCTCATAGACCGTATATGCTCTGTACAAGCCAACTACGAGTATACTCGTAGGACGTTTACCTCCGGTAACGAGATTATCGTACTGACCTTGAAGAAGTAAAATTGCTTGGCGTAGGGGAACAGACCATGCCAAAGTAGCGTGGCAGCGAACATGTTAACAGTGGGAAAATGATGCATACTGAACTACAGAAGATGGTATTTCATAGTTATATATTCAGCTGAGCTACCACAAAAATACATTACCATTAGTAACATGTACAGAGGTTAGTGATGTGGACAGTTATTTAACACGAGATAGTGGTTTTTTTTTTTTTGTGTCTTAGTTGGCATTTTTTTCCCAACATCACTAGCATCAGCACTTCAGTAATAAATTTAGTTTAATCCTTTATCCAAGTGTGAGCAAACAAAGTTTGCACCTGAAAATATCTTCAGGACTGAGGTAAGGTAGTACAACACCGGGCAACTTATAGCAAAGGTGGACCAAGCTAACATCTCTCCTATCTCAGTATCTCCCATAATGCAAAACACATCTCCTTGCGGATATGTATAATGTTATGCATTAAGCAAAGGGCCACCACCCAGACCGGTTTCGACCTTTATTGAGGTCTCGTCAGTGGGAGCCAGACCAAGAAGTGAAGATCCCAAGGCAGAAGCAATGGAGGGGTCATCTTTACCTATAGGAGTTGCCAAAAGGTGTGCCACCTTATTAAATTACTCTGGATTTAGAGGAAGATGTCGAAAGTTTATTTTTCATTTGGTTAGACCATAATAAATTTAGTTTAATCATTTATCCAAGTGTCCATTGCTTCTGCCTTGGTATCTCCACTTCTAGGCCTGGCTGTCACTGACGAGACCTCAATAAAGGTTGAAACCGGTCTGGGTAGTGGCCCTTCCCTTAATGCATAACATTATACATATCCACAAGGAGATGTGTTTTGCATTATGGGAGATACTGAGGTAGGAGTGATATTAGCTTGGTCCACCTTTGCTATGCGTTGCCCGGTGTTGTATTACTTTATGTTCAGTCCTGAAGATATTTTCAGGCACAAACTTTGTTTGCTCGCACTTGGATAAAGGATTAAACTAAATTTATTATCATAAATTTAGTTTAATCCTTTATCCAAGTGTGAGCAAACAAAGTTTGCGCCTGAAAGTATCTTCAGAACTAGGGTAAAGTGGTACAACACCAGGGCACTCCTTGCAAAGGTGGAGCAAGCTACCAACACTCCTATCTCAGTATCTCCCATAATGCAAAACACATCTCCTTGCGGATATGTCTAATGTTATGCATTAAGGGAAGGGCCACAACCCAGACTAGTTTCGACCTTTATTGAGGTCTCTTCAGTGAGAGCCAGGCCCAAGTGAAGATACCAGGCAGAAGCATTAGCAGGTCATCTCTACCTCCTATAGGTAGAGATGACCTGCTAATGATGCATACTGAACTACAGAAGATGGTATTTCATAGTTATATATTCAGCTGAGCTACCACAAAAATACATTACCATTAGTGACATGTACAGAGGCCATTAGCAGGTCATCTCTACCTCCTATAGGTAGAGATGACCTGCTAATGCTTCTGCCTGGTATCTCCACTTGGGCCTGGCTCCCACTGAAGAGACCTCAATAAAGGTCGAAACTAGTCGGGTTGTGGCTCTTCCCTTAATGCATAACATTAGACATATCCGCAAGGAGATGTGTTTTGCATTATGGGAGATACTGAGATAGGAGTGTTGGTATCTTGCTCCACCTTTGCAATGAGTTGCCCGGTGTTGTACCACCTTACCCCAGTCCTGAAGATACTTTCAGGTGCAAACTTTGTTTGCTCACACTTGGATAAAGGATTAAACTAAATTTATTATACTCTAACCAAGTGAAAAATAAACTTTCAATAAATTTATTATCATCAGCACTTCAAGTTCACAACACAAGCTTCCACCATACAATATTTTCTCTGCTCAGCTGTGTATGATATTAATTCTTTTGCACATGAAATAGGAGCTATTCTTTTTAAGATAAACTTGTATAAAAGCAAATTAAATTAACTTACAGTAATTATTTTCCTAGCAAAAATAGTCATCATCATAACGCTAATTACAGATATGATGACCATTTTTGCTAGGAAAATAATTACCGTAAATTTAATTTATTTGCTCTTATATAAGTTTATCTTAAATAGCTTAATTGGTCTTATCCAGTCTCATTATCCATCTGATATCCTCTTTTAATGTCTTCCAATTGGTTTATTATTTGTTTAGGATATCGGGCATTGGCCATTTGGTTTACATGTTCTATCCAATTTTGTTTAGTTTTTCTTCTATTTATTTTATTTTAGTTCTTTTAAAATATCTTCATTCCTTTTTTTTTTTTTTTTTTTTGTCTAATGTGTATTTTGCAATTCTTCTCATGAATCTCATTTCACTTAATTCTTATCTTGTTTATTGTCCAAAATTTGTTGACATATAATAACTTGTATATTTTCAAGTGTGTTTCTTTTTGCACAATATTTGGATGGAGTTCTAATTATCAGGCCTATAATCTGTTAAAATTTTGAAGTTTTTAATTTTATGTAATTTTCTCCTTCGTATGATATTTCATTAATTGCAACAAACCCTTGATATACGTGCCAAGAGTTTTGATTAACGCGCATTTAAATTTACCACGCAAAAACATACAAGCCTTGTGGTGTAAGCATGATGACGTCATTCTTCCCACGCAGCCGTGCTGCGTGGGAGGAATGACGTCAGAGCTTGAGTGCCAGCATTAAGAGTGGGTGTATTACAAGCTCCAGTTGTTCTACTGTACGTATTTTCAAATTATGTTTTTCGTAAATTTTACAGCCCATTAATTATGTCGAAGAATAAGAGCAATCCCACAACCGGGTCATTAAGTGAAAAAAAAGAAGAGGAAAGTAATTACTTTAGATACAAGACTTGAAATAATAACATGTTGAAAGTAAAAGTAAGATCGGAATGAATTTGGTTTTAACGAGTCTACAATATGGATTATTTTATCCAAAGCTGATGAGTGTTGCGAGCAAGGTAAAGTTACATCTGCAAGTATGCAATGCACACCAGTGTGCTATAATGGTTGAAATGGAAGATCTGTTAATTATTTCACTGGAAGACTGCAATCAAAAGAGAATCCCAATGTGCCTATAATATCATGGCCAAGCTCTAACCTGTTTTCAAGACTTAAAGAGACTAAATATAAAGAAGACATTTCAAATTCGCAGCTAGCAGAAGCTTGCTTGAAAATTTTAAACTGGACTAAAGAATGTGAAAATAACAGGTGAAGATGCTGCATCTACATTTCCTGCTGAGCTGCAGAAAATGATTACGATTACCGCCAAATTTTCAATGTAGATGAAACTGGTCTCTATTGGGAAAAAATGTCATCTAGAACTTTTATATCAAAAAAGAAGCAGCCTGGCTATAAAGTATCAAAAGATTGCTTAATGCTTGGAGGGAATGCTAATGGAGATTGTAAATTGAAGCTGCTGCTTATCTATCGAACTCAGAACCCAAGGACTTTAAAAAGATGTAACAAGAACTCTTCCTGTAATTTGGTGGGCGAATCAGAAGGCTTGGGTTACCCAGTCTATTTGAAGATTGGTTTAAGTCTTATTTTTGCTCGACAGGTGAAGCTTATTGCAAGAGAAATAACTTGGCTTTCAAAGCTCTTTTGCTTTTAGATAACACACCTGGTCATCCAAATTCTCTTAATGATCTGTGTGAGAATATGAAACTTATTTTTCCACCAAATACCACATCATTGCTACAATCTATGGACTTCATTGCAACTTTCCAAGCCTATTTTCTTAAAAAGATATTCTCAAAAGCAGTAGAAACAACAATGGGAGAAATGCGATTACTCTCCAAGAATTTTGGAAAAAATTTAACATTAAACACGCAATTGAAAACATTCATGACTCATGGGAGCAAGTGTTTTCTAGCTGCATGAAAGCTGTTTGGAAAAACATTTTGCCAGAATGCGCTAATGACTTGGGTTGTTTCCAAAATCCTGTGAACAACATGATTGAAGAAATTTGCAATCGGTGAAGACCTCGGTTTTGATGGTGTTGATGCAGAAGATGTTAAAGAATTATTGGATTCAAAAGATTTCAGTGACAACAAACAAATGGAATGTGAAGATGAGGTTCCAAAGGAGTTAATAGTCAAAGAACTAGATGGAATATTTCGCAGTTTAGAATCGCTTAAGCAGCAAGTAATGGATATGGACCCAGATCTAATTCGAAGAATGCTTGTTTGCCGAGGACTGGAGTCATTTTGCTTGTTATGGTAGAATTTATGCCGATAAGTAAAAAAACTAAAACTGTTCAAATGACTCTTGATAACTTCTTTTGATAAAAAAATTGCAGTAAATAATGTAGGTACAAGTATTTATTAAACATTTACTTTGCATTCATTTTTTTACTTTCCTAAAAGAGTACCATATAAAACGAACTATTAATACAGTAAATCAATCATGAACGATTGTACTTTTTATCATTGATTATTATATTTGATTAATGCGCTTTTTTTTTACACGGTAACATTGAGGGATTAATTAACCATGTTAATCGAGGGATACCTGTCATTCTGTTCTAATATTTTATTATTAATAACTATTTTACTTCTAACTGGAGTTTTCCCACAAAATTCCATTGTTTTAGTTTAAACAACAAATTACATGATAGCTACAGTAATTAACTAAAATGAAATGAAAGTACAGATATTTCATACTGAAAAATAACGACATATCATCAGTGTATAGAATAAGCAAATTAAAGATCATCATCATCAAATTCCTGCCATGTACCCTCAAGGGGTGTACATCAGTGCTTCCCAAACTTCTAGATGTCAGGGGGCCCCCTTTGCAAAAATTAAAATATTTCACGCCCCTCCCCCCTCGAAAAAAATCGTAATAGAGAGATATATTATTATAATATTTATTGTATTTATATTCAATACAAAACATACACAGTGAATATTGCAAAAATCAAATGCATATATTATATTTTTTGCCTCTTACCATTTGGTTCTGAAGACGATGCGGGCTGTTCTGGTAAAATATGAAATACTGTCGTTTTTTTTTTTTTTGAGTCTGTTTCTGCTTCTTCTGATTGTTCGCGGGAATTTTTTTTAATTTTTTATCAGCCACTTATCCATCTCAGGGTTAAATTTTTTAACGTAGAATAGATCAAATAATATCACCACTTACCGATACTGGCACACCACAGACTGATGACATGAAATTAGTGAATATTACCTGAATAAGGGAATCCCTGGACCAGGAATGTTTTTCTCTTTTGTGATTTTTCTCCCTTTACGGTAATTAAGCCTAACGCGAAACAGACAGCAAAGGCAGGTTATTAAAATGCATATGATTGGTGCAGTATTAACAAAAGTTCATGCAACCGAAAGATAAAAGCATAGCTGACAATTGAGTTGAAATGCTAACTCTCTTCAACCGAATTCCATATGTGAAACTGCCATAACATTCATTATATATATATATATATATATTACTTAGTTTTAACACTTTTACGAATTTTAACACGTTCGGTTGAATTTTATTGCTGCCTTGGGAAATCGAACTCGCACACATCTAATTAATAACAATAGTTTTTAGTTAGATACTGTGTTTGCCCATGCAACATATGGTTTTGTTTGTCTATACAGCATAGTTTCTGTATGAGGGGACATGTGATTCATTAATTAGTGTGTTTTTATCCCAGTTGTCTCTAATTGCACTATTTGTTGAGAAATATATTACACAGACTCCTCATAACTTATTCACTGGCATAATAAAAGTACTTGTTTTTATTGCCTCTGCAGTATAGTGGCTGTTAGGGAGGGGTGTTGTTTACCACTGCAAACGAGTTACTATCTCCCCACATGAACTTGTTTAAGCTTTTTTTCATGTGTGAAGTATATGCGAAACTTTTATTGGTAACAGAAAACTAGCTCCGATGACAGTGATAATATAAAACGAGTTTTGATATGTATATAAAGTCAATATCAACAGTTACTGATTACGAACGCGTGATGAAAGGGACAGGAAGATTTGGAACTTCCCTGGACAGCATTCGAAGTAAATACAATTAACCACTGTTTTGAAACGAAACATATGAATAAGCAATATTTACTAATATTCATTAAGTGCCGAAATACGCAGGAAGCAAAGTTTGTGAACCAACACCAATGTGTGAATTTTTCCATTAAAATATAAAAAATTGCAAAAAAGAAATAATAAATAATAAAAGTTAAAAAAGGGGTGCTTAAGGGTCAAAGCTGTATAACTGAGAGGAGACCTCCACATAGCTTTAAAGGAATGCGGAGAACCGACCAGGGCTTCTGACCTAATGTCCAATCCTCACCTTCTCGTGGTGCACCCTGTTGGGTATCTACTTTGATACTGAACGAACGAGGATGGGCTGGCAATTTGGGATTTAGCCGACCAAATTGTATTCTTATTGGTTAAACCAAAATAAAAAATGATGGTACAACATGACAAAATTTCATGCCGGCTGGGGCGTCGCCCGGTTAAACAAGGCCCCCGTTGTTTTCGCCAGGGAACCAGGGCAAACAGTGAAAAGTCAGCTACTGGAACAAATCTGAAAACAAACCCCAACTCAACATCACCAGAGTTAAAGATCGGTACTATCAACGTAAGAAGCCTGAATGGCAAAGAAATGGAGCTAGCTGAGGAATTAGATAAGTACCAGATCGACATAATAGGGGTGACTGAAACAAAAAAGACCAAAACTGGTGAGACCTTTCTGAGCAATAAATACAAAATGTTATATTCAGGCAATAACAATCAAGGAAAAGAAGGAGTAGCCATAGTATTCAACACAAAATACGAGGCTAATCTTCTTGAATGGCAGTCAGTCTCAAGTAGAGTAATGTGGGCAAATATGAGAATGGGGAACTGGACAATGAGACTTATTTGTGCCTATGGTCCCACAGAAGGTTCTACTAAGGTAGAAGTGGAGGAATTTTTTGAGGCTTTAGAAAAAGCAACTGACACAATGAAAAAGGAAAAGTTGGTCCTTGTTGGGGATCTAAATAGTAGAGTAGGAAATGATTGTGAGACATACAAAAATATTTTGGGAAAATTTGGAGAAAAGAGCAAAGCTAATAATAATGGCAAATATCTGTTGGATTTCTGCTCAGGACATGGACTGGTTATTACTAACACCATGTTCCAACATAAAAATGTGCACAAATTCACATGGAGAGAAGAGGCTAGGAATAAGAAAAGTCTCATTGACTATGTTATTGTTGATAGTGATGTTTTCTCCTTGGTGCAGGACACCAGAGTGTACAGAGGATTTGAAATTGGAAGTGATCACTATTTAGTCTTGAGCAGGATAAAATTGAATTTCATATTGAAAAGAATAACATGTAAGAAAGTTTTAAAGCGAATAAAAGTTGAGCAGCTCTCAGATGTGAACTGTAGACTAAAATACAGAAATATTATTGAAAAGAAAATGAAAGAGTTTGAGAACAGGAATCAAACCTTGGAGATTCAGTGGCAAACTCTGAAGGAAACATTGATTGATTCTGCTAGAGAGGCATGTGGTGAGGTTGTGTGCAAAGATAAAAAAAATCAGAACTCCCTGGTGGACACAGGAAGTTAAAGAGGCAGTGAAGGAAAAGAAGAAAGCATATCAAAAGTTCCTGGCAAATAAGTCAGCTTTTACTCTTACAGAATACAGAGACAAATGTAAGAAAGCTAAACAATGTGTAAAACTAGCTAAACAAAAGTCACGGGAGAGCTTTGGCAAGAATATAGAAAATAAATATCAAGAAGGTGGCAAAATATTCTGGAGGTTGTTGAAGAAGCTTAGGAATGGAGGAAAGAGTGCTGTAAAAGGAATTAGAGATGATAAAGGTGAAATGAAAACAGGAGAAAAAGATATCCTTGAAGTATGGAGTAATTACTTTGAAAAACTGCTAAATGAAACAAGCAGTGATGACAGCACAGTGATAAAAAAACACTGACCAGGCATGCAGTCAGGAATACATATCCATACTTGAAGTAGAAAAAGCCATCAAAGGCTTGAAATGTGGAAAGGCAGCAGGAGTAGATGATATTCGACCAGAAATGCTGAAGTATGGTGGTATAAGAGTCTTACAGTGGCTGCACTGCATAGTTCAGAAAGCCTGGACAGAGGGACGAATTCCCGATGATTGGAGTAGAGTTCTCATAGTACCCATATATAAAAAGGGAAATAAAACTGAATGTGAGAATTACAGAGGTATTTCCCTACTGAGTGTTCCTGGCAAGATCTATGCAAGTATACTTGAGAAACGGTTGAGAAGAATTGTGGAAGAAAAGCTTGGTGAAGAACAAGCTGGATTCAGGCCAAATACAGGCTGTCAGGATCAGATCTTCACTTTACGACAAATAGTCGAGAAAGCATGGGAATATAACAAAGATCTGTATTTAAGTTTTGTCGATTTGGAAATGGCATATGACAAGGTACCAAGAGAGAAGCTATTCAATACGCTGCAGTTATATGGTGTCAATGGGGCATTATATCAAGCAATACTTAGTCTTTATTTGAGTTGTGAGTCAGCAGTTAGAATTGAAGGAAGTACAGGAAGATGGTTTAATGTTAAATCTGGTGTGAGACAAGGATGTACATTATCCCCTCTGTTATTCATTATCTATATGGATCACATTATGAAGGAATGTGGTATTAAACCTGATATCAAAATTGGAGATGTTAATGTCAGCTCTTTGCTTTATGCGGATGATGTTATACTTCTAAATAAATCCGCTACAAGTCTGCAAGATTCTCTGACTAAATTGAATAGCTGTTGTAATAGATATGTTATGAAGGTCAGCAATAAAAAGACAAAGACAATGAAAATAGGCAGAATCATTGAAAATGTCAACTGTGTTGTGAATGGAGAACCTGTGGAACAAGTAAAACATTTCAGCTACTTAGGCACAATTTTTACTGAAGATGGTAAACTAAATATAGAAATAGACAACAGAATCAGCAAAGCTGGTATCGTGGGAAGTCAATTGAATAAATTCATATGGAATAAGAAAGAAATTAGTCGGAACACTAAATTAGCTGTATACAAGACTGTGTTCAAACCAATTTTAACTTATGGATCTGAGAGCTGGGTCAGAAGTAAAACACTTGACCAAAGACTAGAGACTGCAGATATGAGAGTCCTGAGAAAGATTAGAGGCGTGAACAGATGGCATCAATGTCAATATCATATTAAAAATGAGGATATTAGGAAAGAACATTGTCAGCATCCAGGAATGCGTTAGCAGAGCTAATCTCAGATGGTATGGTCACTTAAATAGAATGGGAGAGGAAAGATTAGCAAAACAAGTGTTCTCTGCCAGGTTGGCAGGAAAACGACCCAGAGGAAGACCAAGATATAGGTGGATTGATACGGTACAAAGTGCCTTAGATGATAGAAATATAAGATCTGATAATGTTGGAGTCTTGACAAGTAACAGACTGATTTGGAGGAAAATTGTAGATAGGAAGTTAGTAATGATGTAATTTTTTCATGTAGTACTGTCATATCCTGTACACCCCTTGAGGGTACATGGCAGGAATTTGATGATGATGATGATAAAAGTTAAATACGTTTCTTTTAAAATAAAAAAAATCTACTTAGTCTTAAAACATTTTAAATTTGTTTTCATTATTTCACGGCCCCCCTCAACAAAACCTACGGCCCCAAGGGGGCCACGGCCCACAGTTTGGGAAGTGCTGGTGTACAGGATATGATAGTACTACATGAAAAAAATTGCATCATTACAAACTTCCTATCTACAATTTTCCTCCAAATCAGTCTGTTACTTTTTCTCTATCTTTTTCTCCCGTTTTCATGTCACCTTTATCATCTTTAACTCCTTTTACAGCACTCTTTCCTCCATTCCTAAGCTTCTTCAACAACCTCCAGAATATTTTGCCACCTTCTTGATATTTATTTTCTATATTCTTGCCAAAGTCCTCCCATGACTTTTGTTTAGCTAGTTTTACACAGTGTTTAGCATTCTTGCATTTGTCTCTGTATTCTCTAAGAGCACAAGCTGACTTATTTGACAGGAACTTTTGATATGCTTTCTTCTTTTCCTTCACTGCCTCTTTAACTTTCTGTGTCCACTATGGAGTTCTAATTTTTCTATCCTTGCAGACAACTTCACCACATGCCTCTCTAGCTCAATCAATCAGGGCTTTTTTCAAGGCTTGCCACTGAATCTCCAAGGTTTGATTCCTGTTCTCAAACTTTCATTTTTTCTTCAATAATCTTTGTGTATTTTAGTCTACAGTTCACATCTGAGAGCTGCTCAACTTTTATTCGCTTTAAAACTTTCTTACATGTTATTCTTTTCAATATGAAATTCAATTTTATCCTGCTCAAGACTAGATAGTGATCACTTCCAATTTCAAATCCTCTGTACACTCTGGTGTCCTGCACCAGGGAGAAAACATCACTATCAACAATAACGTAGTCAATGAGACTTTTCTTATTCCTTGCCTCTTCTCTCCATGTGAATTTGTGCACATTTTTATGTTGGAACATGGTGTTAGTAATAACCAGTCCATGTCCTGAGCAGAAATCCAACAGGTATTTGCCATTATTATTAGCTTTGCTCTTTTCTCCAAATTTTCCCAAAATATTTTTGTATGTCTCACAATCATTTCCTACTCTGCTATTTAGATCCCCAACAAGGACCAACTTTTCCTTTTTCATTGAGTCAGTTGCTTTTTCTAAAGCCTCAAAAAATTCCTCCACTTCTACCTTAGTAGAACCTTCTGTGGGACCATAGGCACAAATAAGTCTCATTGTCCAGTTCCCCATTCTCATATTTGCCCACATTACTCTACTTGAGGTTGCCTGCCATTCAAGAAGATTAGCCTCGTATTTTGTGTTGAATACTATGGCTACACCTTCTTTTCCTTGATTGTCATTGCCTGAATATAACATTTTGTATTTATTGCTCAGAAAGATCTCGCCAGTTTTTATCTTTTTTGTTTCAGTCACAGCTATTATGTCGATCTTGTACTTATCTAATTCCTCAGCTAGCTCCATTTCTTTGCCATTCAGGCTTCTTATGTTGATAGTACCGATCTTTAACTCTGGTGATGTTGAGTTGGGGTGTGTGTTTTCAGATTTGTTCCAGTAGCTCACTTTTCGCCTTTCCCCCTCGTTCCCTGGCGAAAACAATGGGGGCCTTGTTTAACCGGGCGACTCCCCAGCCGGCATGAAATTTTCTCATGTTGTACCATCATTTTTTATTTTGGTTTAACCAATAAGAATACAATTTGGTCAGCTAAATCCCAAATTGCCAGCCCAACCTCGTTTGTTCAGTATGAAAGTAGATACCCAACAGGGTGCACCACGAGAAGGTGAGGATTGGACATTAGGTCAGAAGCCCTGGTCGGTTCTCTGCATTCCTTTAAAGGCTATGTGGAGGTCTCCTCTCAGTTATACAGCTTTGACCCTTAAGCACCCCAACAAAATTAAAGATAAACATCAAAAATAGTTTTATTATTTATTAATATATTAATTTCTAGCATACGGCAACCATTTTTAATTGGTAAACCAATTGCTGTATGTACCTCGTTATTCCCATTTCTTTGATTTGCTTGTTTCTAAACATTGATGATGTACTGTTATTTTCAGTATGAAATATCTGTACTTTGATTTCATTAAAGTTAATTACTGTGGTTATCATGTAATTTGTTGTTTATAGTTATGCCACAGGTACCTTTTTTGTTTTAGTTTATCTATAAACATTTTCATTCCAAACTGTTCTACTATAATATTTAAATTATATATTGCTCTTTGTAAACTGTCTTCCTTATATATATAGCAAAAATAGTATATAAATTAAAGACAGACTTCTTTTGCCATGGATCTCATTTGTAAAAATCATTCCCATGCAAAGTACTCAATTTAAAAGCATAACTCAAAACAGAGAGCAAAAATATAGCAGCCATTATAGAATAAGAATTGGCAAGTATAGTGTTTGTTTTCACTAATCTGTATTGTATATTTATTATATAGACATATTACGATAAGAATATAATTATATTGTATTATTTCTCTTTTCAGATGAAAAATCTTTCAAAAACGTGATGTACATAACACTATGGCAAAGTGCTGTCATATTTATGGCTGTGTAAATGGAACTTAAATCAGAAAGTTTAGAACTATTATAAGTTAAAAAGTGATATAAAGAAAAGTTACATGAGAAGTTATATTATGTAAGATTTATTATCAAATGTCCACTAGTGTTTTCTAATTTTTAGCAGATAGCCAAGTTTATAGGGCTGAAGTATGTAGAAAATACTATGATGTGATTAGTGTTACATGACATGAGAGTAGACTGCTTGCCTTAATACTCTTGTTAAATTTACTACCTGCTAGTCAGCTTTTGAGGTTAGTGCCTGTGTTAGCTTGATATGTTGCAACAATTTGGTTTTCCTGGGTTATTGTTTGACAGAGGACAAAAACAAAACAATAAATCAAAGGGAAATAAAGAAGGGAGAAAGTGAGGAGTTTATGGTTTCTGTGTAGGGAATGAAAGTAGCTTGATGATACTGTTATGTCCCCAGCTTCTCTTTTCTGGTTTTCTTTTGGCTTTGGTTATTTTTGTTATCTTATTATACCCTAATTTAATTTCATATCTTAAGAAGTTACGTGTACCTGAAATTAGTTCCTGTGGACACCAGTGTACAAAATATATGAAGCATTACAATCCTAATCATTCATAAGGATTCATTATTTTTGAGGATAAAAAAGATTTTATAACAGTTTAATTTTCTCTTTTAAAGTATATTATTGAGATGATGAAAAATGTATGCATGACAGATATAAATATTTCCCAGTATATATATGGAAATTTGCAAACTTGAATTCATAATTTCAGTTATGCTACATTAATCTACAAGTGCTATAACTAATCAAATGCATTTTTGAAGTATATTTCCAAACTGCCATTTGGAAAGCAAATGGCAGTTTGTTTTCAAATGAATTGAAAGTATACATAAAAAAATTATTAAGGTCACATACTTTTTACATGACAAAATGAATCTAGTTCTGTTTATTATAGTCGGCTCTCATTATATCATAATAAACTCCAGGGAAGTCCTAGACAAAACTAATTTTCTGTGTAAATTCCCTATATAACAAACTAATACTGTTGTTGAAAGTTTTACTTGTATATAGGCTGGTTCTCACTGATTAGACCTCAGTAAACGTCATAACCAGTCTGAGTTCAGTGGGTGGGTATGTATGATGCACGTGTGTGCAAATAGCACATTCACCCTGGGTTGTGTTGCGCATCAAGTGGGAATTCACTTGACCATATTAGCACTGTTTTTGCATTTAGCAGGTTTTCAAATTCAGCATTTATGGGATAAATATTGAATTTCGCAGTTCTTTTTGGTAAAATTTTTGTGTAACAAGTATTTTTGAGCTAAAGTGATATATTGCAAACATGCCAACTGATTTTTTAAAAAAAATTTTTTTTTAAATCTTTTCATTGGAAATGGTTTGCTTTTGTTCTTGTGAAAATCTTTATATCGTACAATTTCAGGTGGCTTTTTGGATGCATATCCATGTTTTAGTGTTATCTTTCTTCAATAAATGATTAACATCAATTACATGCCTAAAATAGAATGTTTAATGCTTTGCATTATGAACACACTGTTTTTAAAATAGTATTATATCTTCATAAATTGTATATTATTATTACGTGGCACCTCCATGGAGGTCCAAAGACTCATTGATACTACAACTCTGTCTTCACCACTCCATCCACAAACTACCATCATCATCTACAACGCCATCTACTGTCCACCACCACCACCACAAGTATTTTTCACAGATATCCATGCCCGTGCCTGGATTCAGACCCGTAGACCTTTGGTTGGAGAGTTGATACGCTGACCATGCCGGCAATATCTTGCAACTTTTCATTAATCTTATATTTAAATATATACTGTGTGTGTTTATACATACTGGAGCTTTTGAACTAACATTCAAAGAGGGGCTGGAAGTTTTTGGACCTTATTGCAAAAATAATTATATTTTCTATGGGCTTAAACCATATGTATTACAACAGTAAATGCTATGCTGTCCAGTTAACAATACCCGTTCTGTTTTTGTCAGGGAACCAAGGAAAAGTTAGCTTTGGAGATTTTCACCATTAATATTAGAAATGTTCACAGAAAGGTTTTTGAATTAGTCCACAGTTCACTCACAGTACCGAAGTACCACAGCCTATCATGAGTAGGGGTCACATGAACTTGGTGATATGTTTAAATAAGTTGGCAGATTTAGACAATAGTGATCACAGAAGATAACTATAGTATTCTCTGCAGTTAAACTAAAAAATAAACCTTCCAAAATTGGGGAGAGGGAGGAAATATATATATATATAAAATTTAAGTCAAAAAAATCACTCAAAAAAACTTTCATATTCACTTTATTAACAGTAACTTAGATGACATGCATCACCATCTTCAGTCATCCAAACCTGATATTCTGTTTTTGACTGAATCTCAAACTTCTACTAAATCAATCACAGCTTATCTTAACTGTCCATATTACACCCTGTATAACTCCTGTCATGAGGAAGGTGATTATGCATTGTTCTATTTCTCACCAAACCTAGAATCTCATCTTTTTTGACCTCCTGCAGTTTAAAATTTGCCACATTTTGTTTCATCCATCTGCTGTCTCTACCATCCTCCCAATTTTGAAACTCATTCTAACCTCTTTGACTTCCTGTCTTCAAATCTCGATTTCATTCAGTCAAAATTTTCAAACAGTGAAGTTGTCCTTGGTAATTTCAATGTTCATTAATCTAATCGGTTCACTTTTTTTCGAATTTCACTGGCTAAGCTGGAAGAGAAGCAGAGATTTTTGCTGTAGGCAATCACTTAAAAACAGATAGTTCATCTCCCTACCAGAATTCTCGACACTCACCCAACATGAGTTCTTTCTTAACTAGTTCTCTTTTCAGGTGACTGTTTCTCTTGGTAATTCAGAACGCAATCTCATCCAAGTTTCGTTTCTGGTGGAATGTCCTTCCTTCACTCAGTTGCAACATAGTGTGCTCTGGCATTATAACAATGCAAAGTGGGAGGACTTGTGTGAATTCTATAATTCTACATTTATCCTTGTTGAATTTGGACTTGGAACTTTTAATTCAAAAGTGCTGCAGATAATGGTCTAGGCTGTTAAGGAAGCTGGAGTCCTCCCACTTTGCATTCTGTTAATGCAAAACGGGAGGAATGTATGTAAATTTTACTCCTTTCCATGGTCAGACTATTGTTTTCATTCTTCACGCTTTTCAAATTTCCCATCCCATATCTAAACCAGGGTTCTCCAAGAAGGGTGCTGTGATGTGTGAAAATAGATCATTTATGTACGAGAGAAAGAGTAGTTACTCTTGCACTGGTAGTAAAGCTCAAAAGAAAAACAGAGCAATCCACCATGATGTAGTTAATGGCCAGAAAGGCAGCTGGCAACCAAGTTACAGGGGACAGTGGGTAGAACAACAGACGGCAATTTATTTAGCAAGCATCAATGTCAGACACAGGTCAAGAGCGACAGCACAGGTTTCTCCAAACCTTTTTTGTAGCATGTGTTCAGTGGTGGATGATGCAAACTAGGTCAGCTGTGGATCTTGAATGGTGGAATCATACTTGTGGTCACTGATTAATTTTTGGGCCATTAGATAGTAGACAAATTGGTTATTGATGATGTTTTTCATTATTTTGAAGAGGACTGAGGTGATGTTGTCAAACTGCCAATTAGCTTGTAGTTTGACAGTAGATTTCTACTCCCTCTTTTTGGTATAGGCTGGATACGTGATTACTTTCACACATTGGGGTAATTACTATCTACATATAATAAATTGCAGAGATGCAATCATGACCTAAAGACTTATGTGTTCAAGTCATTTAGTAACTTTCTAATGTCTTTTTGTTGAAAAACTACAGAGGCACACAGTGCTCAGATTTCCAGTATGGTAGGAGATGATTTTCCTTGGTCATCTATGCAAGAGTTCGATGAAAAGAGTGATGCTAGGAGATCTGCTTATCTTTGGATGAAGTAACAGTAGTGCCATCAGGACGAGAGAGGGGAGGAATTGCAGGTGAACAGAAGTTGAGTCCTATGACCTTGGCAAGGGACCAGAAGACACAGTTCTTATTTGGTCAAGAAGCAAGTTTTCTGCTGTTGGCTTTTATGAAAGCAGATTTAGATCTGCTAATAACTGTTTTGCAGTTGCTGCATGCTTTGGAAATATGAAGTTGGGAATCTTGATGTGAGCTGCCTGCAGGAAGCTGAATTGTTTTCTTAGATTGCTTTCATACATTTACTGTTGAGCCCAGGGCCTGGAGAGCAGATAATTGATTTCAGGTAGAATTGGAGATAAAGGCCTACATGCCAGTGAGGATAAAGCAGTTACAATTAAGTAACAGTTCCAGTCATGTAGGACAATATATGGATGAAAAATTGGTTTTACTAATAGGTTTATTTATGAATTTAAAAATTACAAATTTTGTTTTTTTGAGCATTGAAGGTTTATTCACACGAAACCAGTTTGTTACTATTTTCAGATCTATGTTGACCTTGTTGCATTTCGTTTACAGAATTCACAGTGAGTATCAATGTGGCATCATCTGCAAAAGTATTTATTTTACTTGATAATTGTAGGTCACAGAAACTGTCATCATCAAATTCCTGACATTTACTCTCAAGGGATGTACAAGATATGATAGTACTATATGAAAAATTTACATCATTGCTAACTTCATATCTACAATTTTTCTCCAAATCAATCTATTACTTGTCAAGGCTTAAACATTGTCAGATCTTATATTTCTATCTTCTAAGGCACTTTTTATCATATCAATCCACCTATATCTGGATCTTTTTTTTTCCTGCCAACCTGGCAAAGAACACTTGTTTTGCTAATATTTACTCTCCCATTCTGTTTAAGTGACCATACCACCTGAGATTAGATCTGGTAACACATTTCTGGATGCTAACAATGTCAAGTTCTTTCCTAATATTCTTATTTTTGATATGATATTGCCATTGATGCCATCTGTTCATGCCCTTAATCTTTCTCAGGATGCTCATATCTGCAGTTTCTAGTCTCTGGTCAAGTGTTTTACTTCTAACCCTGCTCTCAGATCCATACTCAGACTTGTACAGCTAATTTAGTGTTTTGACTAATTTCTCTCTTATTCCATATAAATCTATTCAGTTAACTTCCTACCATACCAGCTTTGTTGATCCTGTTGTCTATTTCCATATTTAATTTATCATCTTCATTAACAATCGTGCCTAAGTAGCTGAAATGTTTTACTTGTTCCTATAGGTTCTCCATTCACAATGCAGTTGATATTTTCAATGCTTCTGCCTGTTTTCATTGTCTTTGTCTTGTTATTGCTGACCTTCATACCATATCTATTACAACAGTTATTCAATTTAGTCAGGGAATCTTGCAGACTTGTAGTAGATTTAGAAGTATAACATCATCTGTATAAAGCAAAGAGCTGATATTAACATCTCCAAGTTTGTTATCAGATTTAATACTACTTTCCTTCATAATGTGATCCATATAGATAATGAATAACAGAGGGAATAATGTCTCACACAAGATTTAACATTAAACCATCTTCCTGTACTTCAATTCAAACTGCTTGTTTACAAATCAAATAAAGACTAAGTATTGCTTGATATAATGCCCCACTGACACCATACCACTAGCATTTTGAATAGTTTCTCTCTCTTGGCACCTTGTCATGTCATATGCTTTTTCTAGATCTACAAAACTTAAATACAGATCTTTATTATATTCCCATGATTTCTCAGCTGTTTGTCGTAAAGTGAAGATCTGATCCTGACAGCCTCTATTTGGCCTGAATCCAGCTTCTCTTCCACAATCCTTCTTAATCGTTTCTGAAGTATACCAGCATAAATATTAGCAGGAATACTCAGTAGGGAAATACCTATGTAATTTTCATTCAGTTTTATTTCCCTTTATATATATGAGTACTATGAGAACTCTACTCCAATCATCTGTAATTCGTCCCTCTGAACTATGCAGTGCAGCTGCTGTAAGCAGGGGCGAATGCTGGTCTTGAAATTCACGCTTGCTCTTGTTATCATTCAGGGGAGTGAGAGGTGTGACTGAAGTCTGATTAAAGGAATAATGAATTACTGACCATTTAAAACTATATTAGAAATTTATGTACATATAATCATACAAATACATTTATTTTACAAATGATATTCTATCTTTTTCAATTTATCTGTTTGAATACAAATTCTACCCTACGGTTCTTCTTTATGAACTGGTCAATAACATAAAAAGTTGGTTGTAACTTAATTTTCCCAAGCAACACGCACACTTGTAAAGCTAGCTGAAGATCACTGGCTAGAGCTACTTTGACTGCGTAGGCCTGTGTTTAACACTACATGAAGGGAGCGAAATGGCTATGACTGAGAGGTGTGACTGAAGTCTGATTAAAGGAATAATGAATTACTGACCATTTAAAACTATATTAGAAATTTATGTACATTTAATCATACAAATACATTTATTTTACAAATGATATTCTATCTTTTTCAATTTATCTGCTTGAATACAAATTCTACCCTACGGTTTTTCTTTATGAACTGGTCAATAACATAAAAAGTTGGATGTAACTTAATTTTCCCAAGCCACACTTGTAAAGCTAGCTGAAGATCACTGGCTAGAGCTACTTTGCGTAGGCCTGTGTTTAAGACTACATGAAGGGAGCGAAATGGCTATGCGTACTCACGAAATCACAGTGCTTCCACAAGGACCTGGAAGCTCCAACAATCTTGCAAGCCAAGGTAGCTTTGACTAGACGAGCAAGCATCAGCCTTTGATACACAATGCAAAGCTCAATTATTGCCACACAAGCTTAAGACATCTTCTGTCTACAAAAATAAAAGCCTAAATGGAATGCTTATAAATACATGCATTTATTAAGAAATGAATATTATTTCTTTCTCAAGTAATGACCTTGCACAGCAAGCATGGAGAATTCGCTCTTGGCTGTAAGACACTTGTACCACTACTTGAGCATTTCTGGACTTTTGATGGGTTTTTTTACTTCAAATATGGATATGTATTCCTGATTGCATGCCTGGTCAGTGGTTTTTTTTTTTTTATCACTGTGCTGTCATCACTGCTAGTTTCATTTACCAAATTTTCAAAGTAAATCACCTTTATCGTCTCTAATTTCTTGTACAGCACTCTTTCCTCCATTTCTCAGCTTTTTCAACAACCTCCAGAATATCTTGCGACCTTCTTGATATTTATTTTCTGTTCTTACCCAAAGTCTTCCCATGACTTTTGTTTAGCTTTCTTACATTTGTCTCTGTATTCTCTAAGAGCACAAGCTGACTTATTTGCCAGGATCTTTTGATATGCTTTTTTCTTTTCCTTCACTGCCTTTAACTTCCTGTGTCCACCAAGGAGTTCTGATTTTTCTGTCCTTGCAGACAACCTCACCACATGCCTCACTAGCTGAATCAATCAATGTTTTCTTCAGAGCTTGCCACTGAACCTCCAAGGTTTGATTCCTGTTCTCAAACTCTCATTTTTTCTTGAACAATGTTTGTGTATTTTAGTCTACGGTTCACATCTGAGAGCTGCTCAACTTCTGTTTGCTTTAAAATTTACATTCTTCTTTTCAATATGAAATTCAGTTTTATTCTGCAAGACTAAATGGTGATCACTTCTGATTTGAAATCATCTGTACACTCTAGTGTCCTGCACCAGTGAGAACACATCACTATCAACAATAACATAGTCAGTGAGACTTTCTTATTCCTTGCACCTTCTCTCCATGTGAATTTGTGCACATTTTTATGTTGGAACATGGTGTTAATAATAACCAGTCTGTGTCCTGAGCAGAAATCCAACAAGTGTTTGCCATTATTATTAGCTTTGCTCTTTTCTCCAAATTTTTCCAAAATATTTTTGCATGTCTGACAATCATTTCCTACTCTACTATTTAGATCCCCAACAAGGACCAAGGATGTACATTATCCCCTCTGTTATTCATTATCTATATGGATCACATTATGAAGGAATGTGGTATTAAACCTGATATCAAAATTGGAGATGTTAATGTCAGCTCTTTGCTTTATGCGGATGATGTTATACTTCTAAATAAATCCGCTACAAGTCTGCAAGATTCTCTGACTAAATTGAATAGCTGTTGTAATAGATATGGTATGAAGGTCAGCAATAAAAAGACAAAGACAATGAAAATAGGCAGAATCATTGAAAATGTCAATTGTGTTGTGAATGGAGAACCTGTGGAACAAGTAAAACATTTCAGCTACTTAGGCACAATTTTTACTGAAGATGGTAAACTAAATATAGAAATAGACAACAGAATCAGCAAAGCTGGTATCGTGGGAAGTCAATTGAATAAATTCATATGGAATAAGAAAGAAATTAGTCGGAACACTAAATTAGCTGTATACAAGACTGTGTTCAAACCAATTTTAACTTATGGATCTGAGAGCTGGGTCAGAAGTAAAACACTTGACCAAAGACTAGAGACTGCAGATATGAGAGTCCTGAGAAAGATTAGAGGCATGAACAGATGGCATCAATGGCAATATCATATTAAAAATGAGGATATTAGGAAAGAACTTGACATTGTCAGCATCCAGGAATGCGTTAGCAGAGCTAATCTCAGATGGTATGGTCACTTAAATAGAATGGGAGAGGAAAGATTAGCAAAACAAGTGTTCTCTGCCATGTTGGCAGGAAAACGACCCAGAGGAAGACCAAGATATAGGTGGATTGATACGGTACAAAGTGCCTTAGACAATAGAAATATAAGATCTGATAATGTTGGAGTCTTGACAAGTAACAGACTGATTTGGAGGAAAATTGTAGATAGGAAGTTAGTAATGATGTAATTTTTTCATGTAGTACTGTCATATCCTGTACACCCCTTGAGGGTAAATGGCAGGAATTTGATGATGATGATGACAAGGACCAATTTTTCATTGTCAGTAGCTTTCTCTAAAGCTTCAAAAATTCCTCCACTTCTACCTTAGCAGAACCTTCTGTGGGACCCTAGGCACAAATGAGTCATTGTCCAGTTCCCCATTCTGGTATTTGCCCACATCACTCTACTTGAAATTGCCTGCCATTCAAGAAGATTAGTCTCATATTTAGTGTTGAATACTATGGCTATTCCTTTTCCTTGATTTTCATTGCTTGAATATAACATTTGATATTTATTGCTCAGAAAGATCTCACCAATTTTTGCCTTTTTTGTTTCAATCACCCTTATTATATCAATCTGGTACTTATCCAGTATCTCAGCTGGCTCCATTTCTTTGCCATTCAAACTTCTTATGTTGCTAGTACTGATCTTGAACTCTGGTGATATTGAGTTGGGGTATGTTTTAGGGTTTGTTCCAGTAGCTGACTTTTCGCTGTTTGCCCTGGTTCCCTGGCGAAAACAATGGGGGGGGGGGCTTGCTTAACTGGGTGACACCCCAGCTGGCATGAAATTCTGTCATGTTGTATCATCATTTAATATTGTGGTTTAAGCCAATAAGAATACAATTTGGTTGGCTAAATCCCATGCCAGCCCATCCTCGTTCGTTCAGTATCCAGGTAGATACCTAACAAGGTGCACCACGAGAAAGTGAGGATTGGACATTAGGTCAGAAGCCATGGTTGGTTCTCCGCATTCCTTTAAATGCTATGTGGAAGTCTCCTTTCAGTTATACAGCTTTGACCCTTAAGCACTCCCACAGAAACCGTTGATGAAAATAATACTTGTCCAAGCACAGAACCTTGGGGAACACTGCAGTTTAGCTGAATGAAATTCCTATAGTTTTTATTTTTACTGCTTGTGTTCTAGACATTAACTTTTAAGCCAGGCATGGCACATCCTCTAATTCTCCCCCTTTTTTTTTTTTTTTTTTTTTGTTAAATTGAAATATAATGGGATACTGTACCAAAAGCTTTCTGGAGGGTTAGAAAAACTGCTAAAGTTTGTGATGAATAAATTAAGTTTGTGAAGTTCAGCAGTGCATACTCAGTACTTAGTTTGTTCAAATCCATACTGTTTCTTGGAAAAGTATTGTAGTTTTCCTAAAAATTTACTAATGTTTTGGAGAAAACTGACAAGGAAATTGGTTTATGATTTTTAAGATCATTTTTGCATCCTTTATGAATAGGTATTACTACAGCTTGCTTAAATTCTGTTAGAAACACTCCAGTCATCAGCAGTAAGTTGAAAATAGCAATGGATCTGTGAAATATTTCTGACACTCCCACACAATGCTGACATTAATATCATCATGGCCCACATCAGAAGAGATTTTAGGTTTCATATTTTTTATTTCATTCTCACAAGTAGGAAATAAAAGTACATGAAACTCTCATTTCTTTAATGAGTGCAATTTACTGATGAGTATTAGGACTATTTACAAATTTTTCATTGGTGGCTACAAAATAGTTATTAAATTCATCTGCTAAAATTCTATCACTAATTAAATCTGTATGATTGTTGATATCATTGCTAAGTCTTGGAAGTGCTTGAATGTTTTTTGCTGGGTATATCATTTACAAATTTCCATTGTTTGACACTGCCTTCACATTTCAAAAATTCATTATGATAATACTCATTTTTTCCTTCTTTCAATTTATAGCTTACCTGGTTCCTATATTTCAAAAATTCATTATGATAATACTCATTTTTTCCTTCTTTCAATTTATAGCTTACCTGGTTCCTATAATTTCTTAAGTTATGCTTCTATATTCACTGTAAGGACATTTTTTGTGCTTTTTATAGATTTTATCTCTGAGAGTTTTGTATTATCCATGGCTATATTGGTTTCCACCTGCCTCCTTGGAGTATGACAGCTGCATGTTCTATTTCCGTATTTAATATGTTAATGAATTTGCAGTAAGTAGAGGTTCAGATTTTATCTACTTCCAGGATATAGTACTTATGTTTTAGCATGCTGTAGTTTATTCTTAGGATACTGGATAATGATATATTTTGTGCCTGTAGATGCTAATATTGCAGAGGAATTTTTACAGCTATTTGGAAAGTGATCTGTGATTGGATTTTCAGTGCATTGCAATTGAAATCCCTCATCATTTATGTATTGCTTAAGGCCATACATGGCTAATAATTGAGAGAATGATGGCTGTTGTTTAGCAAATTATTTGTCACCAATTATGATAACATAACTTTTTTACTGTCATGCTAGCAGATCTTTAATAGTTAATCATATTAGCAGCTCTATAGTGGGAATAGCTGAGAATGTTAGCATTTGCTCAGTAATTGTAGTTCTCTGAGCAAATGCTAACATTCTCAGCTGTTCTTGTTATTGTACTCCTAATATGATTAACTATTAAAGATCTGCTAGTATGACAGAAAAAAAGACCAAGAGGAAGACTAAGGAATATAAGTGGATTAAGAAATAACTGAGTGCATAACCTACATGAAAACCCAGTAATTGTCATAAAATTTTTGTTCATTTTCACATGAATCCACAGTATAAATTGACTTGGAATACAAGCATACTTAAAGAAAATTGCTTTAAGTGCTATACAAAATCAGATAATGTCATAACAAGTATGATATATGTATGCTGTATATCAGAGGTTACCTACCTTTTTGAGCTCTGAAGCACTTTTAAGATGAGGAAAAGTACTGGGGCACTTCTCCCTGCCCCCGCCATCTTAAAGCAATTAAACAATCAAGATAAATTTATGTTGTAAATAGATAAAAGAATCATTGTAATTTTGTTTTTATGGGAAAGGAACAAAAATGTTATAAACAAATTAAATAAATTGCGAAGAAAAATGGATTTTAATGGGATCCTTGGAGTTGCATATCATTGACAAGTCCTTTAGTCGCGATCTGTATATTTAGATTTTATGAGTTCATGGCGGGGAGAAAATGCTCACGCAAGTATGTTGATCCAAAAAAAGATATCTTGTATGCACAACTTTTTAAAACAGGAAATCTTTCTCAAGACTGTTACACTTTTTTTATATAATCTTTGTCAAGTAGCTTTATTTTATCCTCCTACATGTTTCGCCAATTTTTCTATTGGCATCCTCAGGGAATACAAACTAGTAAGCTAAAATGAAGGTTACAGACTAGGTTATAACTGATGGTTCTAATTCATACAAAAAATTGGTATTGTGTGTGACAATGTGCATGTCTCGTTAACGTGATTTATTCGTTATGGCTCATGACGTAATTGTTATGAAAGTTCATTTCTTTGATGTTTAATGATCTGATAAAAGTTTTCCAAATTTCTGGTAAAATTAGACCTTGATTCTTGTTTAAGTTTTCAGTTTTACGAGCGACTGTAGCTGCTTCTTTAAAGGTTCTTGAATGGTAGTTATCTTCTATGTATGGCATAAGGCTCTTATCCCACTCAATGTGATGGTTAGTAGAGGCAAAGTCGCATGAAAGGCCTGAAATGTCTTGTCTGTTATTTCTGACATATCCCTATGTGTTCTTTCTTTCTCGTTTCAAAGCTTCTAGAGGTCTGACCTACATAGCTAATACCACATGAGCAAGGTATATTATATACTCCAGAGTACTTGTAGAATGGGTGGGGATCTTTCGGTGATCTTAAAAATTTCCGAATAGTGTTGATTGGTTTGAATGCCACTCTGATCTTATGTGGTTTTAAAAGGTTAGCTAATTTTTTGGAAATGTTGCTGACAAAAGGAATCGTAATTGTATTGATGTATTGGACGTCATCACGTTGTCTATGTGTATATCAGTAAAGAGAATCTTGTTATAGAGTCTTTTTGGGTAACCATTTAAAGAAAGTTCTCTGGATATTGTGGTTAATTCCATTAGTAGGTCATCCTTGTCTGTCGTATACAAGAAAAGAGCTATACAAGCTCTTTTCTTAAGACTATGAATAATGCTAAGTTTCTGAGCTATGTAATGAGCTGAGTTATGGAGGTAACGTCCAGTATTTGTAGGTTTTCTGTATACAGATAGGTTGATACTATTATTGGTTTGTTTCTTTATTAAAATGTCAAGGAATGGCAGTTTTATCTTTTTCCATTTCTAATGTGAATTTGATGGTACCGTGGAAATTACTGATTTGGTTGAGGTAATTCATTAGTTCTTCTTTCATATGATCCCAAATGATAAAGATGTCATCTACATATCTGTACCAAATTTTCGGTTTTGGAATGATCTGGGATAAGATTGTTTTCTCTAGATCTTCCATGAATAAGTCAGCACAAGGCGGTGAGAGGGGGCTACCCATAGCTAATCCAGTGAGTTGTTTGGAGATCGTTTTTTGCCAAATAAAATAGAAGTTAAACAGTGATCGAACAAAGTAGTGATGTTTCTTGGAAACAAGTTGTCTAAGATGTTGATGACTTCAACCACTGGAATGTTAGTAAACAGAGATGTAATGTCCAGGCTTGCTAGTACATCCTCTTCAAAGATAGGGATGTTTATTTTATCTATAAAATGTTTTGAGTTTTTAATATAAGTATCCGAGACGTGAATGTTGTTGAACTGGTGAAACCTCTTGTGAAATTCTTCTGAAGCGATTTAACAAATGATTCCAGGACAAAACTCTGTTGTCGCATTTTCTTCAGATTTGGGAAATGATTGAGATTTATGCTCCAAATGATATATCCACAAAGTCCGCTTCTCTTTGACTGATCTGATCGAACTTATCATTGCAACGTGTTTATCCTTTCCTTGGAGTTTCAAGTTTAGAGAATTTAATTTTTCTATGATATCCATAAGGAAACTCAAATCCATTAACCAAAAAGGATTACTTAACTGCTCATAGTTCTGTTCTTTTATCTCTTCAATTGAACTCGCAAATCTTTAAAGTACTTCTCCTTTGCTTAGCCAGTGAACTTCTGAATGAAGAATAAGATCTTTTTTTAGTTACATCGTCAGTACTCTCAATGAAAGACTTAGAAGCAGTGCTGTAGAGGAGAGGCTCTAATTGAGTATTATTCTTAGAACTGTTTTCATAATGTGACCGAAGAAGAGAAATTTACTGCACGATGCTTCTTGATAAATTAATGCATAATGGTATGCTAAATATCAGAAATGATTTGTCTTCCCTGCAAAGAGCAATAAATCCTTTGGAAGTACCCACCATTGCTGGGGCTCCATCAGTGGTGATTGCTGCCAACTTACTTAGAGGAAAATCTATTGTTTTGATGTAGGTAAATTTCCATTCCTGTTGTTTGACCACTCAAGAGCAATAATTTCAACAGCTCCTCCCTAACAGAAAAGTCCTCAAATACCATTCTTACTAAAACAGCCAATTCCGCTGTATCTGATACATTTGTTGAGCTGAATCACCTTGTGATTGTTTTATTTGAAAGCTGCAGGTCTGACATTGCTGTCATAATTTGTTTGTTTTTAAAGCTCTCAAAAGCATTTACTCTGCAGGAAATGCCTCTTTTATCAATTCACCATCCTGATATGATTTTTTCCTTTTTGCTGTTGAGTAATTTTATAAGAAGCAATGGTGGCATTTTTATGCTTTACTATTGGTCTAATAAAAACTAACTGTTGAGATGTAAGTTTTGACTTCAGTTTCACATACTTTTTTCTTTCTCCGTTCAGAATTAATTGGGTAGTTGTGGTCAAACAAGGAATGATTAGTCTTGAAATGCCACTCCACATTGTTTCTTTATGACTGCAACAGAATTGCCACATATCAAAGACATACTTTTGTCTTTTATTTTAACAAAGCAGTAGTCTTCTTCCCATTCAGATTGATAATTACATTTTTTTTTTACTATCCATATTCATTTTAGGAGAGGACAATAACTGTTTATAACCCAAGAACTGCTCATTAAGATGCAGTCAAACTCACTGATACTGACTTTTAGCCGAAGAGTAACATTTGAAGAGAAAGACTAACTTTGTTAACACACTGAAAGTAGCGGCTTTTTATGCAGGATCTTCGCACACTGATTTCTCGCAATAAAATCAATAGAATAGAGGATTCTACGAGGCTGAGCGGGCACCTCTGGATACATTGGCAGATGCCAAGGCACTTACAGGCATAAGGATGGTAACCCCTACTGTTTGTCACCATCACTCTTATTATCTGCCATTTTTTCACAAATATGATATATTGTATATCACCATCGCGATTATTATCAGCAGTTTCTCAGGTAGGTACACCTGGGGGCCCTAGTAGTCAAGAAATCTTATTCTGTTATGCTAATTTTCACCAACAGTTTCTTATAATGTTGCATTTTTTTTTTTTTTTTTGTAACAAGCTCCCCTTAAAGCCAAAAAATTTGTATACTAATAAATAAATCTGGTAATAAGTCTTAGAAATTGGCTATTTGTAACTATATTTTTTAAGGAAATTACAACAGACTAATATTAATTACAATATTTGGCAAAGTCAATTTGCCGTCATTAGGGAATGTGTGTACATGTGAGCATTACACTGGATAAATGAGGCTAAAGCAAAGCAATCAAAAGTAGTGCCCCTGGTGGACTAATGTACGAAGGATGGGTGCTTCCCAAATTTGAAGCAGTTTCATTCAAATAAGTTGGTTGAGGTTTGGGTAGTTTCTTAAGACTGAGGCAGATTCAAGAAATAGTCTTGCATATTTATATTTGCTGTAGTGGAGTAGTGTCCTTCTAGCATATCATGTGGTGGATCTATAGCAAATATAAATAAGAGGAACTATTAACCGTTCCTTGAATCTGTTCTGCCTTAGGGAACTACCCAAACCTCAACAAATCTGACTGCACGAAACTCCCAAATTTGGGAAACACTCATCCTCAGCCAAAGGACACTCATTTTAACCTCTAAAGAGCACTGTTTACGATGTTAGGCTTACTTTTGGTTGCCATGCTTTAGCCTCATATACAGTGTAGTGCCTGCATGTACAACATATATTGTCAGGTGTTACTGATGATGGCAATTTGACTTTGCCAAAATAATAAATTTATGTAATTAATATTAGCCAACATAATTTCCTTTAAAATGGATAACTGACATTAAAAAAATACCGATGATTATCATAAAATAAATTTATGCCTGTATTTCATAGCCATGTTTGATTAAGTGGAATTGAGCATACATAAAAAAAAAAAAAAAAGTGCAGTGATCACATGTTATATGATCAAAAGATGTCTATAAGGGTGTTAGTGCATCATATTAATAATAATACATTTTAAAAACTAAAAATACTTGACTGTACACTAACATTTTTAAGATTTTCAGAAAATCTCTCACATCTATTAAAAAAAAAAAAAAAAAGCAAGGTGTTATTGGGTAAGCTTTGGAGTGACTCATGCAAGTCTAAACGGTCAAAACATGCTGAATGATAAAAGTTAGTTTGCCACAGACACTGCCTTTCTCAATTCATGAATTATTTCCAGTGTTCAGTTAACAGCGATGATTATTTTACAAGCCAGAAACCTAAGCAGAAATAACACAAGTATGCCTAGTTAAAATTAACACTGTTGATTTAAGCAGTCTGAGAAATTAATTTGCTTAAATTATGCATTTTCTATATGTTTTATTTTTGCATAATTAACCATTTGTTGATGAAATAGCTGATGCTAAATTACACAGGAGGTTTAAAGTGAAAGTTAATAAATATAGTTAAATTGTAATTTCAGTTTAAAGAATACCTGGATATAAATTGGATCTTGTGTTTCAATCTGTGAAAAACAGGATTCAGTTTGTCATTCCGGTATACTTCACAGTAATAATTTTTTTTTAATTAAACGTGGCTATCTAGATTTTAACATAACTAAAAGAATTTAATATGAAACTAAATTTTTTATATATATCTAGATTTTAACATGAAACTAAATTTTTTATATATATAGATAATTTTTCAGCACTGTCATTCTCAACCCTTATAAAACAAATAAATTAATAACTTCAGCTCCACTTCCAAAGCTGAAATAACCAGTAAATTTGCATCAGTAATTTTCTTAGGATCAGATCATTAGACATACATGAAAGAAATTTTAGACAAATTTTTAATGGTACTTGTGGCATAGTGTTTATTAGACTCACATATTCACAAGAATATAATTCTATTACTGCAAATATTTTGATCAGAAACTAACTGGTCATCAGGTAAACCAAGAAAAAATAATTTTAATCCTATTTACAGAGCTGAGCCATGTGCCACCTAGTGGTCAGTTACAATAAAGCCCAAATTTGAAATCAAATTAAATATAATTAGATAATGAAATGACACGGCATTACATTAAATTTAAAAAATAAAAAATTGGAGAGGAGAAAATACACTGTTGATTGCCATTTTATGAGGCTCTCCCAAATCTTTGCAATACAGTCATTCTGATTTGAATGTTATAGAAGTGCTTCAGTGCTTTAAATAACCTGCACTGGCATAAAAGGCGAGTGTTGGACCATAGGAAATTGTGGTCACTGTCCATTCTACGATGAGCAAGGCTAGATTTTTGAGTTTAATATTAATATAAGACTGGCATTCTTGTAGTCATCAACAGAATGTACTGTTTGTCCAAAGTATGAGCAGAGGCATTCACACTGAACTTGGTAAACACCAGGGAGAGAGGGTATGGTTTATCTTTAGTTGATGGTAAGCAAGAGGAGAGTTTGTTGATAGTGAAAAATGTAGGAACTAAATTGTATCTTTTCAAGATCCTAGCAATAATTTCAGAAATGACTGATTTGGTATTGATGTTGCCTTCGTTTTAGTGTTCAAGTTCTCACACCCGACATTTGTTCTGGCTGTTATCGGGTAGCCACAGAGAATGCGAAAAGCAAGCAAACACGCTAAAAGGTGAAAGTCAAGTGTTGCATGATCACGTGTAAACAAGAAAACATTTATGGCACCAGCAGCGTCATGTGTCTGTCCCAGCAGCAAAATGACACTAGATAGGCAGATAAATGGAGAACAAGCTCTTTTTATAGTGAAAAATAAGCAGGCAGACTGCAGTGTGAGAAGTGGGACCCACAATGCAGGTTCAGGGTTTTTGGTGATGGGCTTGGAAGAGTTAAACATCATAGTAAGCACAGTTCTTGATTAGCATAAATCCTTCCCCCAGAAAATAAAATTATCTAAATTGTTTCTTTATGTTGCTATTATATAGATGGCATTTTAATAAAGAATATGCAAAAAATGTGTTTATTACCTTTACTTTTTTAAGAAAATATGTAAAATAAACACAACACTAAATATACTTTAATAAACAAAATTTTCACAAAAAATATACATTTTTGAAAGACAACTAAAAATTACATAAATATTTGTAAACTCAACTAACAATTACATAAATACTTATAAACCCAACTATCCACTGCATTTTAAATGAAAAAATGTTAAACGCACTGTTCACTTTTTTTTTCCCAGCTGTTCAGTGATATGTAATTTTGTATGCAAATCTGTAAACTTTAAAATCCATGAGGTTTGATTTTATTTTATTTGAAATCACTATTTTTAAAAAAAAATTTTTTTGCAGGTATACAGTAAGCAGTTTAATTCAAAAATTACAGTGGTGTCACTTATTTTCTGGTTGCACATTAACCAGCTTCCATAAATTAATGAACAATGAGAAAATTTGCAATAATTTGGAGGGGAGGGGCATGATGGTGCGTAAAAAGTGGCACCAAGTCTGATTTTTGTATACAAATGAGTAGTGCTGTCAATGGTACGTATAAATGAGCCATTGTGGAATGGTTTTTCCATTTCTTGTCTGGAATGAGAACAATACATTTTATGATAGCCAAAGTCAGGTGGAGTGGAGGTAGCCAAACGGTTGCATGCAAGTCATTCAATGGTTCATACACTGTGGAACCAGTTCCAACAGTTGTGAATAGCATCTAAGAAATATGATGAAGGAAGGCCACTGGCTATAACTGAAATGAATGACCAATATCTCTTTACCTGCTTGCTGAAACAGGAATGCTACCTCAAATCACCTATGATCTGACTTTGTTGACTACGGAAACAATGGTATCTACATGTCCCAATTTCACAGGAGAGAATGTTTGAAATGGACTAAGTTCTGTATCAACTGGACCCAAGACCAATGGGATATTGTTTAAAACGAGTCCTGCTCTAATCTATAAAGCTATACCAGGCATGCTCTGAGCTGGATAGAACCAGGGATGTCTTATCATCCTAATATCTATGAAAGGGGCACTTATGCAATGGTTTGGGGGAGACATCAACCTTGTATGTGATTCATAGAGATGAGGTCCTTGATCCATATGTTCATCTGTATGCAGGTGCAATAGGGGAGACATTTATTCTAAAAGATGATAATGCTTGTCCTCACTTAGCAAAGTTCATGGACCAATATCTTCAAGAAGGGATTGTACATATGGACTGGCCCAACTTGGTCACATGACCTTAATCCTATAGAACAGGGATTCTCAACCTATGGTACACATACCACTGGTGGTACGTGAGCCACTGCCTTACTGGTATAATATCTTGAATTAAATATAGTGGTACGCCACTGGAAAAGGTTGAGAACCCCTGCTATAGAGAATGTCTGGGATGCTCTAGGAGATGAGACAAAAAAGTGGAGTATTTGTTCTTTCTCTGACTAGCTCGAAACAAAAACAGATCTAATACACAAATATGCAAAAAAAAATCAGTTAGCTTGTTAAAATAAAAATACACTGCACATTTCTGTTTATTTTTTTAACAAAAAAGATGTCATACCATAAATTTATTTATTGTATGGCATGACATCTTGTAGGTTCATTAGTACTCTAAGTAACTTGCTCAATAGGTGATATCAAATTGTACCAATTCCTTTGTTTTACGTTTATGTATAGACTCACACCATACTGTGCAGGTGTTCAAACCCAAATTTGATGGAACAAGGTAGTTGATTTTCATTCTTATGTGCGTAAATTGCATGTGTTCTGGCCAGTCTGTCTGTTTTGCAGGATGATAAAACAGTTTCCAGGAGAGGAAACCCTGCCACCTCCATATGAGATTGACTATCTCAGTTTAAAATGAAAACATCTAATAAAGGTTCTTCACATACAAGTTGTTTCAACCAAAGGGCTTCTCTGAAACCAGCTTAGCTACAGCGGCTCCACTAATTACAACAGAAAAAAAATTATTGTAATGTGAATATCACCAAAAGCAGCCAACCCATTGTGTTACATAATTTTGTAATACCACTTCAAAAGAAAGTAAATTGTGTGGTGATAATTACATATCAACTTAAATTTTAAACATGGAAGGAAAATAACCTTAAAACATCTAAACAGACAGGTACAAAAAAGACTGTAATTTTACATTAATCTTGAACTGAAGTTATTATCTTGTACATCATTTGTTATTAATCATATAACACAGGAAGGCCTCCCTTCTTTAACAGTCTTTCTTTTTCATCTTGAGTATGTTCTTCTTCAGATAAACATTCATTTATCAAAACGCTACCCGAGTTTCTGCCAGAAGTCCATGGTTGAATATCTGCTGATACAAAAATTAAAAATACTATGGTGCCAACCACATACAGTACTGCAGCGAGATAATATACTTTGGACCACTGACTAATACTCTCCTGAAAAAGAAAAATAATAACTTGAGGCATACTGCAGAATAGGATTTTTTTGAATTACACGATAAGCATATAGTTCTATGTAAAACGATAGGATTAATTCACATTTTTATTTAGTCATGAAGTGTTTCACACTCTTAATTGGCAGCTTCTAGGAATCTTTCAAAGATCATAAGCAAGCATACCTATCATGTAAAAAAGTGAGTCGGGTGCTGGGGTTGGCTGGAATTTAGAAGCTGCAACTTTTAACATTTTAATAATTAATAATATTGTCTATTATGTTTAAAATTATGTAATGCATTCAATTGAAAAGCAAATTTATATTCCCAGTAATATAAATGCAGAAAATAGAAATTTAAGTTTCATCTTCTTGATGCACTCGCTATTTTTTTTTTTCCCAATTACACACTTTTTTGAACTCTTTTCACGTCAAAAGTGGCATTTGTGCATATACCATACCATTTTGAACTTGACTATTGTTAGTTTTCTCCAGTACAACTTTTTCTAATAGAAGTTATCTTCCTTGGAGATTTTTTATGCTTAACTGGGCCTGCAGGTAGATATGACAGGACATTTACCAACCAGTGGTTCTACACAAGTAATTCAAATCATACCAAAACATTGGATAAAATCTAACAATGATAGATTATTCCTCACTAATGACTACCGTGGAAGCTGACCTCCAGGCAACTGAAACCCACAATCCAACACCCACACAACTGCTCATTCACATATCATCATAAGAATGCCAAATGCAACGATTTCTATCCATGATTTCTTTGGTGATTATGGTTTTCTTTCTTCTGTTAAACTGAAGCATTTCTTAGTGGTATGGAAACATTTATTCTTCATTCCAATTTAAATCCTCATCCTTTATCTGAGCATTTAGTTTTCTCAGAGGCACATGTCAAGCTGTGCAGAAGAAGAAACAAGCATGCAGCAACTGACTTTCATTAAAATCTCCATCTTCCTTTCAATTCATACTAAAGCCTAGAACAGCTAAACATACTATCAACACAACTGATTTTGAAAGGGCTAAAAGCAGGAAACTTGCATTATGTCTGAATGACAGTTACACTTTCTTGTCTCTTGCAAAAGCTATTGACCATAATTTCTGTTTAATCCTGTTTCCACTAGTTTTGTAAGAGACAAAAAAGTATAACTGTCGTTCAGACATAATGCAAGTTTCCTGCTTTTAGCCCTTTCAAAATCAGTTGTATTGATAGTTTGTTTGTAGCTGTTCTAGGCTTTGGTATGAACTGAAAGGAAGATGGAGATTTTAATGAAAATCAATTGCTGTATGCTTGTTTCTTCTCCTGCAGCACTTGGCACATGCTTCTCAAAGAACTGATGGGATTTTTCCAATTGTTCTGAAGGTTTGTGCCCCACAGATGATTCTTGTTATTTATGGTGTTTTTATTCTCACCTATTCCATTGGTATATCTATCCTGCAATCTGGAAATTAGCCCATGTTCAATCCATTCCAAAGAAAGACAAATCTTTATCATCAAAATCACCATCCAAATTCATTCGGGTCTTTCTAAAGTAATGGAGAAAAATCATTAGTACTCAACTTCTATGCAACCTTGAAGCCTCTCAATAAATGCCATGGAAAATGTTGGAAAATCTCCAGTAGTTGCTCTTGATATCTAATTATATTTGGGATTAAACTCCCATCGTGTTATACCGTGTGTAGAGGCTTAAGTGCTGTGAGGACATCATGGAGACTTAATGGTTTGTATACAGCACTCAGAAAGGATTAAAACAGAATTTAATACTTCCTATATTTCGTCTCATTCACTCAGACATCTTCAAGGATTACAAAAAAACTAATGTAACATATACACAAATACCACACAATACTAAGCCCAATCACATGGGTGACACTAAAGTCCTATCTAGGTGGGATGCCCTCTAAGTGTAGTTGTAGGTGGCCTGGAATGTAAGGTGAAAGCAAATACCAACACTTGAAGTGTTTTTGTAATTTGTTAATGATTATTGCAAAAAACAAAGTATTACCATTGTTAGATACTGAAAAATTGACTATTTAGACTTAAATATTGGTTTGAACATTATAATGTTTAATGGAATAAACATAGCACAAATAAATAATTAAACACAAGTTTAATCAATCCTATATTTCTTTGATGTTTCCTATATGGAAACATCAAGGTAGCCATAAGACTATGCCATTGCTTCATATGCCATCCTTTTCAGGTGTGACATGCAAGCACCAAATCATTCACAGAAAACCTAAGAACTGGTGTGTCTCATGCTTAGAAGAGCAGCCACCATGCTGCAATGTACTGAGACTCATCCTCTGACATATGGCCGATTATTTTTATAGTCGAGGTCATACCGAGTGGCTGTGAGCAGAGCCTTAAACATCTGCTTCACGTACATTGGGGTCTGAATACCTTTAAGTCCTTAATGTAGGATCATGAATGAAAGCCTCTAAGTGAGAATCCCATGTAGGCAATGATACTGTTCATGCCTTGCTTGTTGAAAGGCAACATTTGCTGGAGTTGCTTTCACACTGTTACAGTGAGAGTGCTCTGGTGATGAGGACACTACAACAGAAGCATCAAGGAAGCTACTGCACTTCCCTTCTAGTGGCCTCATCATCGGAGTGACCACACCTTAACAGTATGAAAGCAACTCCGGCTAGTACTGCTTTTAATAGAACTCAATATGGTGGGTGTTTTTCTAAGCATGACACCCAGACCAGTACCTAGGTCATCTGTGGATGATTTGTTGCCCGCATCACACTTGAATGGTACGTAGGAAGCAACAGCCATACGGTCTCAATGGCTCCTTTGATGCTTCCATTCTAGTGACCCCGCAGCAAAATAGTATGAAAACACTCCAGGTAGCACGCCCTCTCAACCTGATGTGGGATCATGACGAACACCTCTAAGTCAGAATTCCATCTAGCCACTTCATAACTTTAAGATGAAGTCAGAGAAAGCAAGGATAAAACATGACAGGAGGGCCAAACCAGTCAAATCACAGCTCAGTACAACAGTAGAGACTAGAACATCGTCTTAGAGCAGACAATTCATCTCATGCTATCACGAATAAGGTATAGGAGCAGGCAACTATCCCATGTCATGATAAAAGTTTAATGGAGTGAAACAGCACTAGGAAATGATCAAAAGAAGTATTTAATGCTTCTAATATTTCATGTCAGTTACAGAGACATAGTCAGGGAGTACAAAATGAGATTTATAACACACAAAGGTAGCATAAAGATAACTAAAAAACACATGGACAAAAGACAGTCCTAATTAGGTGAGGTACCCTCTATGGACACCTGTCAGCAGTGTAGAATGTAAACTATGATCTCGAAGTATTAATGTTTCCCATATTTTGGGAAGTTTTGTGCAACTATATTTATTTAAATTAGGATGATTTTTAAGAGCATCAGCTAAAAAACAGTCTCTTCTAAATTTACTGAGATAGAGCATGATGGTCTTTTTCCAACTGATCCTGTGAGTTATAGAGTCCAAAGCATCGCCTGCAAGACAGATTGACCATAGTCATTACTGCAGATGTATTTTTTATGTTCTTCCATTCAGATGGTAGCCAATCTTCCTGTCTGTCCATAGTAGGCCAACCTTCAGGAATAAGGAATTCTATATACACCTGGAACTGAGAGGGGGAGGGGGGGGGATTTGTCTTTAGTGAAGCAGATAAGGGTAGCTAATTTTAAATGGGGCTTGAAAGTGGTGCAAAGATTGTATTTCTTTAAGATTCTGGATGTTTTTTCTGATGAGCCTTCGTAGGTCAGTTGGTACAGAGGAAGCCCTTTGGTAGGAAAGACCTGGGCTTGATTCCTGTCCATGACGTGAGGAACCTTTATCTGGTCTCTTTCAACTAAAGGTTAGTTAGCTGGTCAGCTCTGTTAAGACACATGGATACTGCCACGAATACTTTCAAGAATGTGGAAGGCAGAGAGGGAAGAGAGCGAAGCATGTGTCAAAGTAAGTTATGTAATAGCTGAAAAAATTGCAAAAAAATCAAAAGCCTTCTTGGACGAAGAGTTTGTGAAAGGGTCCTCACCACATTATCTTTACACCGTAGTCAACCATGAGTCACATCATGCTAGTCAACCTCCTGGACAGGAGACGACACATGATGATGATTTTTTCTGATGCCTCAGGCATAGGAGATGGTGATAGCATTACTAAAATCTTTCTGAAGAGAAAGTTGTGGATTGTGGGAATAATTGATTATTCCCCCAAATTGATTTTTTTATATTGTGGGAACTGTAACCATTAGATAGAAAAGTGTAGCATATATGATAGAGTTCTTATTGGAACAAAGGTTATAAGGTCTATGGGTAAGCATTTTTATGACACTATTTTGTTGAGAGGGGAAAGTTTGTGAATATATCTGCCTGTGTAGCTCAGTGGATGTGGCATTTGCACACCACGGCGCTTGGCCGAATGATGGTTTCAAGTCTAGTCGGCGACTAGAGGAAATTTTTCTAAGCCTTTTTTTGACTGGTTCCCGAGTTAGTCGATCTCTGGCACAGGCAAGCGGGTTTTTCCTCCCAGAAACTTGGGTTTTTCGTCCCGTAAACTCAAGAAAATCGACCGTAGAACCCACATTATCTCAGATAATGTGGGTTCTACAGTCAATTAAATTCGATATTCGACATTAAACACGAGTGTTAGGGACCACGAGAAGGCAGCATCTGTAGAGCCATCTCTCTTTACTGCGTGAGCCTTGGGCCAGTTATCTCTGATTGGGTACCAGTGGAGATTGAACTGCCCACTCAGTCTCCAAAAAGTTAGATAGGGCTAAAAACAGCCTTGCCTATTCCCTGTATATATGGGAATAAAAAGGCGTTAGCTGATTTTTTATTTATTTATTTATTTTTTTTTTGATGTGTGAGTGGGTTTCTATATACTGAAAAGGACAGATCACCATGAGGTAGGCAGGTGACCAAGGTGTCTAGAAAGACCAAACTATTATTAGTTTCCTTTTCCATAGTAATTTGGATTTTGGGGTGAAGGCTATTGAGGTGACATACAAAAGTATCTAATGTGTCTGAGCCATGACACCAATAGTAATCACCTAAGTAAAAAAAAAAAAAAAAAAAAGCGTATACTAGGAATATTTCTGCAAATTTTTATTGATTTTGCTTTTAACCACTGGCAAAGCAATTCATTTAATAAAAAATAATTGAAAATGTCATTTAGAGAGAATAAAATGTTTATTGCAGGTTATATCAAACACTCAGAGTTACAAACTGGTATCTGAGAGATACCAAAAGAAAACCTGGAAGATCAGCCTTAAGGTGGGAAGACCCAATGATTAAGAAAGTCGGAAGAAAATGGGGAAGAAAGGCCCAAGACAGGAATAGCTGGACTCTTTACGACCTGCAGTCATGGAGAAATCCTGACTGAAATCACAGGTCCATCAAAGTAATATCAAACACTTGGTGAAGTTGAAAGGAACACACTGCTCTGAAAGAAAGTTACCTAATATCAAAAGTGGACATGGTATTTTAAAAAATAAGCATAGATCACAAATATTATCTGTAACAGGATGATTGAATAAGGTGATATCACTTGAACAAAAGAAAAAAAAATTGCATTTTTCAGCTGCACTTATACCAAGTGGATTGTTTTCTACCAGTTATTACCTATCATATAATGCATTATAAATTAAATGGCCCATAACATCATTTGCTAACATGCCCAACAAAGGTTAGCTGTCGCATCATGGAATATCTGGATGCGATTAAAATCACTTCTTCACTTCCAACGAAGTTAATCTCACATCCAGAGATCAGTTTTTGTGTGCCTGTTAAAATAAAAATAAAAAACTGCTTTTCCCTGTTACTTTTGGCTCCAATATGTAGTGTGGTCTCATACAAGCTATAAAAATCAATTAGCATCTAATGGCATTCATGAATCAATGCTAAAGTGGGATTCATACCTGTCAGCTGTAGGTTGGAGAGCAAAGATGTTATCGGATTGGCCAAGCTGACTACAAACTCATCAAATTACTGGAATTAATTAGTATATAATATAATCAAAAAAGTACAGCATATATGTTTATATTATCAGCAGAAAAACATTCTCTTTATAAAAGCCTTACTTTCATAAAGTTAAAAAAATTGACTAGATATTTTTAAAAAGCATATAATGGTAGTAATAAAATTGAAACCATACTCACATTATTAAGTGTCAAAAGGCCTGCTGCCAAAGGCGCAAACATGCTAGCCATGTTTGAAAACCCATTTGCGATTCCAATAAGTGTACCTAATAATTCAAAACAAATTAAAAACCTGATAGATATATGTACAGTATATATGATAAGTGTGTTTCTTAACACAGAATAGTTTTGTTCATACAAGATTAACTATTTTATTTCTTAATGCCAAAATCAAATAAAAATGCTTAAGGATATTTTTCCATTATCCCATTTTATGAAATGCAAATAAAATAACTACCACAACTAGAGCCAGACATTTTTTTTCTTGAGGCTGCAAGTAGTATTTAAACAATGCCTCACACACACACACACACACATTTATATGTTAGAGCATACCATCAGTCCTGTAATGCTCTGTGGTTATCTAACTACCAGCTTTCCTTATTCAGTTATGTATTTCTATATTTAATTTGCCATGAAAAAGTTGTGCCTAAGTAGCTCTAATAGTTTCCTTGTTCTACAGGTTCTCCATTCAAAATACACCTGATATCTTTGTTTCTGTCTATTTTCATGTTCTTTTTGTTGATTTGTATGCCAGATTTTGTTACAGCAGTTATTCAATTTAGTTAAAGAATCCTGCAGTCTTGTACTAGATTTATTCATGGGTATTGTATCATCTGCATAAAGTAAAGAGCTGAAATTAATATATCAAATGTCGATATCAGGTTCAATGCTTCATAATAATTCCACAGGGCTCAAATAATGATACCATCAATCTTTATGTCAATGATACTGTCATGGGACTACAAGGAGAAATTCTGTTTTGGCTCCTCAAAAGAATGTGAATAAACCGGAGAGGTGGACAAATGAATGGAGATCAGTTTAATGCAACTGATATAAAGTTTGAAATTTAAGATCCAGAGATGGGATTATTTAAATTAAGGGGATATTAAATCCCACATTGTGTCAAAACTGAATAAGAAACTCAAATATTGGAATCAAAGAGTTTCTTGCTGAACAGTAAACTATAAAAGTATTGGCGACTACTAGCGTAAGCTAAAGTACGTAGTACAAACTAGAGCAGCTCGTTGAAAAGGTGGGGAAAGTTCTGATCGCTATTCTTAGTATTTCTCATAATGTAAAACCCATCTCCTAGAAGATGTATGATGTTATACATTATGGTGGGAGGTCACTACCCAGACCTGTTTCGACCTTTATTGAGGTCTCATCAGTGAGTAGCTAGACCAAAAGACCACATTAATACTAAGGGTATAGTGAAAAGAACTTTTTGACAACTGCTATACGAGTTGTCAAAAAGGTGCACCCATTTAATTACTTAAATATAAAGAGCCAATAGGCTTCATTTCAGCGATGTAAACATTATTTAAATTAAGGGGATATTAAATCCCACATTGTTTCAAAACCGAATAAGAAACTCAAAGATTGGAATCAAAGAGTTTCTTGCCGAATATAGTAAAATATAAAAGTATCGGCGACTATTAGTGTAAGCTAAAGCACGTAGTACAAACTAGAGCAACTCGTTGCAAAGGTGGGGAAATATGGGATATACTAAGAATAGCGATCAGAACTTTCCCTACCTTTGCAACGAGTTGCCCTAGTTTGTATTACATGCTTTAGCTTACGCTAGTAGTTGCCGATACTTTTATAGTTTACTATATTCGGCAAGAAACTCTTTGATTCCGATCTTTGAGTTTCTTATTCGGTTTGAAAAAATGTGGGATTTAATATCCCCTTAATTTAAATAATGTTTACATTGACGAAATGAAGCCTAATGGCTCTTTATATTTAAATAATAGATGGGATGTTTCATACTTACTTGGTGAAGTTATATTGAAAGAAACAAGGGATCTTAGGGTGATTATTGATATAAATTTCAAGTTCAGAGGACGTATTGTAAAGGTTGTGAAGACATCTCGCAGAACTGCTGCTATACTAAGGAGGACACCAACCACGAGAGAGAGATAAAAAAAATGTGGTGGTCCCATTGTATAAAGCTTTGATCAGACTACATCTAGATTTCTGTCACCAGGATTTCAAGGAGATAAAGTAACCTTGGAGAGGGGGCTGAGATGGTTAACAAAAATGATATCATGACCGTGCAATGTTGATTATTAAGATAGACTGAGGGCATGGAGACTGCAGAGTTTGGTGAATAGAAGACAAGGGGGGAGGGGATATTATTGAATTAACACTGAAGAGATTTTTCATACAATAGAATGAGAGGAAGGAACAAGGTCAAGGGATCATCTCTGGAATACAAAAGGGAGTAAAGAGTAAGTTTTTTTGCATGGGGCATGGAATGCATTGCTTGAGAGGGCAGTGAAGGTGCAGACAGTGGAGTTTAATGAGTGGTATGACAGACTTTGTACTGACTAGTGTTGACTTCCCACAATGAGTCTTTTGATTCCATGAAGATCAAAATAATAATGTCTATCCTTGTCTCACACTTGACTTTGCATCAAGCCATCTTTGCATACATCCTTTAATTCTAACCAGTGCCTTACAACTCAAATATAGATTATGTATTCCCCTGTAAAATCCCATTGACATTATATAATAGTGGCATCCTGAACAGCTTTCCTTCTGCCATCTTGTCATATATCTTTTCCAGTTCTACAAAACTTAAAGGCAGATCCTTGCCATATGCTCATGATTTCTCAACCATTTGTCTTAAAGTGAAAATCTGATCCTGACAATCTTTACTTGGCCTGAAACCAGCTTGTTTTCTCAATCTTCTCTTCGACAATCATTTTTTTAGTCTTCTCAAGTGTGATTGCATGAATCTTATCAATAAAATATTACCTGGATACTTTTTTTATCCTGCACCAAACTAAATGGTGATCACTTCCTATTTCTAATCTGTTGTGTACTCTTCTATCCTCAACCAGCACAAAGATTCACTATCAACAATAATGTAGTCGATAAAACTTATTTCTTGTGTCTTATATACATGTGAATTTGGAAAATTTTGTTAGTGATGACACGTCCATTATTACTAGCATTACCTTTTCTCAAAATTTCTGTATGTCTGGGATTCATTTCTTCTACTGCTTTAAATCTTCAAGGATAGGATTTTCTTTATGTCTGCTGCTTTCTTTAATGACTCAAAAAAAAAAAAAAAAATTGCATTATGTAGTTTTCGAAACTTTTTCAGTTTACATGTACTATACATACCTGCAAACTCTGGAGACATATCAATAACTATAGGGCCTTCACCACCAGAACTCAGCCCAAACATTAAACTAGATCCCGCCAAAAGCACTACTGCTGCCTCCTGATTACAACCAGCAACAGGTACTAATGCCAGACAACATGCTCGTCCAATATAAGCTGTTAAAAATAAATATATACTTAATTAATGAAACAAATCTGAATCATAAGTTAATTTTTTGTTTCACTCAGAATATATTACAATTATCGCACGCAATAAATTTACTGATTGTAACAAACTATTAACTAAAAAACAGTCTTAGCAAAAAAAGAGTCTTGAAAAAGTCTTTGGTACTTTCATCATCATCATCATTAGCGTTCTGTCTCTTGACAGGTCCAATGATACATATATATCTCAGTAAATTCTCTTCCTCCAATTTCCTCCTTCATTTCTTGATATCCTCTTGTGCCCATATCATTAAGCATCATTAGTCATCTCCTTCCTCTTGGTCGCTTTCCTTCAATTTTCCCTTCTATCATTCTTTTCAGTAGGCTCTCTCCTCTTAATACATGTCTTATCAGTTAAGCTTTCTTTGTCTTATGGTTTTTAGTAAATTCCTTTCTTCAACTCTTTGTAATACTTCTTCACTGGTAATTTTTTCAGTCCACTTTATTTTCTCTATTCTTCTCCATAACCACATTTCAAATGCCTCCAACATGCTTCTTTCATCCCAATTGTCTATATAAGGTCATACTCCAAATATGAAACTTAATAAGCCTTTTCTTTACATTTTTATTCATTTTATTAATAAACAAATTTTTCTTGTTATAAAATGCATATTTTCCTTTGTTAATTCTTTTATTTCCATGTCACATTTTCCATTTTCTTGTATTATACTACCAAGGTATTTGTATCGTCTCACTTGCTCTACACTTTCTCTATTCATCATCACCTTGACACTACCTGGTTTCCTACTCTCATCACTTTCTTGCATATAGTTTAAAATTTTTGCATTAGGTGCTGTAGTTCATCTTCAGTATTAGCTGTTGGTACTTTATAGTACCAAAAGTGATATTTTAAAATAAACTTTAGCATGTTCACTACAAAGAAAGAAAAAGAGATGACAATAAATAAATGTAGAATAGCAATAAATTTACTAAATTTCAACTATTTTTTTTTTCTTGTCATTTATTCAATATAATTCATGAATGGAAGCTTATATAAAGCAGCCTTTCCCTTACATTAAAGCTGCTAAACCTTTTTAGCTTACTTATCAAAGTGACTATGCAAGACAAAAAAGAAAGAACGAAAGAAAGAAAAAGAAAACATGGACAGCTTAACAATAATGTATTAACCACTCTACCATCCTTGATGTGTGTGTGTCAATCAAAACATGGATGCAAAGTGTTCATTGAAACTGATATAACATTTGCATATGATTAAAATAACAGATGAATCATAATTAAATAACATATTTCATCTATATAAATGTCTGAGTGGTGAACAACTAATGCACATAATTTTAGAACAGAACAATATCTTGGATATTGGCAATTATTCATCTTACTGTTTAATGGTATAAACACATAAGAACAAAACAAAAAAGATTATTTATTAAGCAGCAAATCTAATCTAATCCTGTGGCCTCCTTTTTTGAGAGGGCTGCAGCTGATGAACAGTCCTATTCCATTCCTCTCTTTCTCTTGCTTCTGTAAGACACTTGCCTGTCCAGTCTTTGATGTTGTCTTTCCATTGCAGTCGTCCTCTTCCTTTCCTTCCCTCCACCATCCCTGTAATACTATTCTGGGGAGCTCTCCAGGAGAACCCTTATCAAATCTCCTGAAAATGCTATTTTTCTTCTTTGGATACTAGCCATATAGTCTTTTTCACTTTGAATCTTTTAAGGACCTCTTCATTTTTCACTCTTTCAGTCCAGCTGATATGATCATTTTTTCTCTTGCACCATTTCAAATGCATTCAATCAGTGAGTCATCTCCTTATTGATCATCCAGGATTTACATGCATATGTCCCCCATGCTCCAGATCATTGTCTTAAGGATTCTTACTTTTAACTTTTTGTTCAGATTTTTGTTTCCTAATATGTGGTATAATTTAGAAAAATGCTGCTTTTGCTTGTTTAATTCTGTTCTTAATTTCACAGTTAGATCTATTGTCATCTGTTATCCAGCTCCCAAGGTATTCAAAACTTTTTACATTCTCTATTCTTTGTCCATTCAAAGTGATTTCATTCCCATCTTCCTTCGTTGAAATCTATATCACTTTTGTCTTTTGAACATTTATTTTCATTTTATATCTCTCATTTCCAACACTGTTCAATCTATTCAAAATTTTTCGCAAACTTCCTGTTTCGCTCATGAGTGTGATATCATCTGCCCATTTATCTTTATTCCATCCTTCAGGTCTTCCAAGGCCTCTTTCATCATCCATTCACTACAGACATTAAAAAGGAATGGAGCCATCTCACAACTTTGCCTCACACCCTTCCTTATGGGGATCCATTCAGTATCCTCTCCTTCAAATGTAACCCTGGATTCTTGAGTTTTATAGTCATAACAGCAATCTGATAATTTTCCATCTATTTTATGCATAATATCAAATAAAACAGATGAACATTATCAAAAGCTTTTTTCGTAACCACAAAGCATAGATATAAATCTTTATTGCACTCGATCGTTCTTTCCCCCAATATCCATAGTGTTGGGATGGCTTCCCTAGTTCCACTGTTTCTCCAGAAACCAAATTGTGCTTCATTTAATTCTCTCTCTATCATGTGTTCTGTTCTTCTATATATTATGTTGATTAGGACTTTTGCAACATGGCTAATCAAGCTGATAGTTCTGTGCTTATTGCAATCCATCGTTCCTATAGATTTGGGAATAGGAACAAAATAAGATCTTTGTAAAGATCTTACAAAGATCTTTACTTTATTTACTAGATCCAAAAGACTTCTATTAAAAATGATGGATAGAAGTTTTATTCCTTCCTTTCCTAATGCCTTCAGCAGCTCCCCTTAAATATCATCCACTCCTGGAGCTTTCCTATCCTTTATTCTTTTGATGGCCACTTCGGTTTCCCATTCCTTAATTTCTGGGGTATCATCATTTTCTATGTGATCATATTCCAGATTATCTTCATCTCCATAAAGTTCTGTTACCTAATTCTTCCACCTTATCATTTTTTTCCAACATGATCTTTTCTCTTTCATCCTTCAAAGTGCTGCTTTTTGTCCTTTTCTTCCCTGAAATCAAGTTCAAGCCTTCATAGACCTTTCTTATATCCTTTGCTGTATAATTTTCCTCTATTTCCTTGCAGACTTGGTCGAGCCAATCTTCCTTTGCCTTTTTAGCCAGAATTTTTACTTGTTTATTGATCTCTTTATATCTAACATGGGCTTCATCATCGTTGTTCTTATTCTTCCATTTTCTTCTTTCATCCATTTTTTCTATCACTTCCTCAATATTCCAGCCATTATGGATCAAGGAGAGATTAATTAAAATCAATGTAAAATTTTTCTTTAATCTAGAAATTCTGAGTGCATCAGTACTGTTATGTGCATGTGTAAATAAAAATTAAAATAATTTGAAAGAATACGGACGAGGGTGAAAACTTATGGGTGAATAGATAAAAGCCACCCTATAAATGCATGGTGAGATTCATTTGCCTCTCTTGTCTCATTTAATTTAACTCTTGGTGCTCCAGATTTTCCTTCTTCTCAACAAGAATTAAGCATTTGCCTGTTATAGATTATTTTCTCTATTATGACTCTTTTTGATCTAATATGATCTCTGTCTATAAATACCATCGAAAATTTGTTTTCCATAGCATTTTTGTTTTCTTTTGTAAAATTTTTAGACTATGTTGTTGGCTTATTTTATTTAATTCATAAACTCGTTTTTGTAGGTCATTTACAATTATCTTGTAATATAATCTGATCATTTACATACAGTAATGACAACAGAATTTCTTGTTAACTGGAAACCTTGTTTTTTTTCGTTTTCCACATTTTTATAATTGGATCGACACACACACACACACTGCTTGGAAAGAAGTAGGAATAATGTAGGAATACAATGCTCCCAAGTCAGTGCAACTGTGTCTGAGTGAAATTTTGTGAGAAGGAAACTGACAGAGTTTGAAAGGGGCACTGTGACAGAATGTTGCAGGGTTATCTATTCAGCAAATTGGGCCATTTCAGGTTAACAATCAATGATACTATACTGAGATAGAAGTGTAAGGAGTCAACTACAAGTGCTACTCACAGTGGATGACCCACCATACTCACTGAAAGTGACCATAGGGTACTACAAAGGATAATATGAAAAAAACACCATTGATCTGCCGATACATTGAACATGGAGTTTTGGGCATCAACTGGGACATGAATCTGCACAAAAATCATTCAGAACCAAGACACAACATGGATTTCCATGGCAGGACCTGAAGATGCTGCTGCATGTTGGTTTATATAATGTGTGGCTTGCATATTGAGAAGTGTAAGCTTGGAAAGCTATATTATGGAGCAATGAATCTCACTACACCTTCTAACTGAGCAGATGGATGGGTGTAGGTGAGACAGATACCCGGTGAACCTTTCTTACCAGTGCGCATAACCACAACTATGAAATTCGAAGGTGGCAGAGTGATAGTATGGTTCTGTTTTTCCTGGTTTGGTCTTGGACCTCTGTTTGTGGTACCATGTAAACTGAAGTCTGAGAAGTATCTGAACATTCTGAACAAAGCAATGTATCCTACTTTGTGGAGTTTCTATGGAATTGACCATTGTCTCGTTTAGCAAGACAATGCACTGTCACGTCTGCTGCTGCTGTAACAGCGTGGTTTGTGGACATGAACATCACCACGCATCACTTGCACCAACAGAGCCCTGATCTCAACCCTATTGCACATCTCTGGGATAGACTGGAGTGTTGGGTAAGGTCAAGAGACATCTGTCCCACAACAGTCCAGGACCTCATTACATGCCTACAGGAAGAATGGTCTAAAATTCCCATTGATCGCCATCATACACTTGTGGAAAGTATGTCCGTTAGGATTGCTGTAGTCATCACAGCAAAAGGAAGTCCTACATCTTATTAAGGTAGATTCCATGGCTGTTTGTTCCTCATATTATGGTGTCCGTTGACTTCTTTCCAAGCAGTGTATATAGATATATACACAATGAATAGAGTTGACAATAAACTACAGCCTTGTCTTACACCTTGATTAATTTCAGTTTCTGCTGTTAATTTATTATAAATTTTTTTTAAAAATAAGAATAATTAAAAACTTTGAACAGTATTAAATGTAATCGATATTCTTGTGTTTTCATTATACTTCATTTTCCCTAATTAGTTTATCAAAAGCTTTCTCATAATTTATAAAGGCTAAATGTATCTCCAAATTAAATTAATATTATATTTTCAATAGATTTATTTTAAGAGACAAGTATTATCTACACATGATTTTCCATGTCTAAAACCAGTTTGTTCCTTCAAAGACAAAACTGACCTCAAACACATATGGTAACATTGCAGGAAATTTTTCCACTTGGTTATACTATAAATTAAAGATACTAAGAAATTATATACTTAGTTTAATCCTTTATCCAAGAGCAAACAAAGTTTGTATCTGAAGTATTTGCAGGACTGAGACAATTCGTATATAGAAGCTAATGACTTCATATCACTTTTGGGTCTGGCTCCCGCTGATGAGACCTAAATAAAAGTCAAAAACCAGTCTGTTTAGTGATCCTTCACATTGCATAGCATTATACATGTCTGCAAGGATATGTGCTTTGCATTATGGGATACTAAGGCAAGTGATGTGAAGTCATTAGCTTCTATATACGAGTTGTCCCAGTCCTGAAAATAATTCAAGCTCAAACTTTGTTTGCTTACACTTGGATAAAGGATTAAACCAAGTATATAATTTCTTGGTAGTTTTAATTTATAACATATGGTAACAGTTAATAAGCATACATCCAGGCATAAATATGAAAATGCATCATTATGATATTTGCCATAACCTCATTATGCAAAATCATCATTTTGCCACCCTAGATGAACTTTTTAAATTTCCTGCTGGAATGCTAGTAATAATCAGCAAGGACTGAAACTAGAAACAGAATACTTTAATATGTATTGCTTATCTTTTTATTCTATTATTCTATTTATTATTTATTTATTTATTTATGAATTCAGTACCAAGGAAGCTCAATAGTAGATAATATGGTACCATTTAGTGCAATGGGAGGGGAATTAAGGATTCAATGCCATAGTTCCCCTAGCTCTAGCAATCAAATATTATTATTATTATTGCATGGGTATCTCCATGGAGTCTGAAACTCATCGCAAGAGACACACGTTATCCACACATTATCTATCATACCTCCCTTCTTGAACCATTAAGAGAAAAAGCACTCACAAATGACTGTCAACCTCTGCTCGTTCGCCACTGTCCAATGAAAAATCTAGTCCTCATACCCCTACTAACTACACTCTTACTCAACTTCCAGGGAAGACCTATTGTTCTGTCACCTCTAGGTAAGTGCTGAAATATTTCCCCTGCATTAATCCTAATAAAAATCTTTAAATATCACATATATCATATCCCCTCTTTTCACCCATCCATCAACTTGGAAACCAAAAAACCCTTAATCTGTCCTCATAGGGGGGGGGGGGCATTCCATAGACCATTCACTGTCTTGGTCACTTGCCTCTGGATCCTTGATACCGTTTCTTCATCCCCAAGATCCCAGGTGACCACAGTGTTAAATATGTTGACATATTAAGGTCTTATAAAGAGGAATAACTTCCTTGTTATGTTCTTCAATAGATAAGTAATCCTATGAAATACCCAGGATACTTTAGCAATATGTCCTCTAAACTTCAACTCTATGCACTACCACTCCCAAATCCCTAGTTTCATCTATTTCATAGAGTGCAGTTCCATCAGGGTGGAACAAAGCTTATAATCTATTAATCTCAAAATGTATACTTTACATTTCTTCACATTAAACTGACAGCCATTATCTTTTGCACATACTGACAGCATATTTAAATCATCCTGCAACTTCTTCGCATCACCTTCATTAACTATTACTCTGTCCAATTTTGCATCATTGGCAAACAACTGAATATTTCCCTTAACATTACTTTCTATATCATTTATGTACAAATTACAGTAATGGCACTAGCACAGAACCTTATGGCACACAAGTCATCTGCATTCTCCTGAATTCTGCTCCTCCATATACCACTATCTATCCATCAGCTACCCTTGTATCCATATAATCAGTGGCATATCTATTCCTATTGGTTCTAATTTGCATAACAGAGTTCCATGTAGTATTTTGTCAAATGCTTTTCCAAAATCCAGCAGAATTACAGCATGTAGCCGTTTCCTTTTTGTCACTCTATTATAGAAAGTTAGTGAATTACTATGGCAAGACCAACCCTTCACAAAGTCATGTTGCCCCTCATGGTATTAAATTCTTAGCCACCCATTCCTAAATTCTCTTTTAAACCAGATTTTCCAGCACTTTTACCACCACTCCTGAGATACTGATTGGTCTATAATTTGCTACCGCAGTCTTACTGCAATCTCAAAATAACCCTTGGCCTGCTTGGCTGGTTTCTTCCCATAATATGATTTTGTCTTCTTTACCAAACTGGTCAGATTTCTTGCCTGGCTGTGTGCTGTTCATGAGCTTACTGGTCATCTATTTCCTTATATACTCTCCTTATATACCTTATATATTCTGTATATTCTGATAATATTGCTCTACCCAACCAGTTGGGTAGAGCAATAGTGAGTGCAGAGGATGTCAAAATTTTGCAAGATAATTTGGATAGTTTGGAGGACTGGGCTAAGGAAAATGGATGTCAATTTAATGTGGCAAAGTGTAAGGTTATGCATTTTGGGGTGAAAAGATTAACAGCAGTATATATATAATATGACGAGACCAGGGATTTGAGAGTGTTGGTGGATAGGGAATTGAAGTTTAAGTGGCACATCGCAAAAGTGGCTAAATCAGTTTATCAAATCACTTGGTTGCTGAAAACTACTTTAACAAGCAGAGACAAACAGGTTATTGTTCCTCTGTATCGAGCCTTGATAAGACCCCATCTAGACTACTGTGCCCAGATTTGGGTGCCAGGGTTTCTTCTTGATGGGGAGGAGGTGGAGAGGATCCAGAGACGAGTGACCAAGATAACAGCAAGTCTATGGAATGAACCTTATAAGAACAGGTTGAAGATTTGTGGATTGCAGAAAAGAAAATGGGTGATAGGTGGAAAAGGGGGTGATATGATTGAGACATTCAAATTACTGAAGGGTTTCTATAAGATTAATTCAGAAGATATTTTTGAGAATAGGACTGGTGGTGGTGGTGGGAGGAATGGGGGCCATACATGGAAACTGGGCAAGAGTGTGGCTAGCAAGGGTGTTAGAGCTAGGTTTTTTACTTGGAGAGTGGTGAATGAGTGGAATAAGCTGCCAGAGTCTGTTGTGGGTGCCATGACTGTGAATGAGTTCAAGGCGAGGTATGATAAATACTGTGTGAATGTCAAATAGTTGTTCTTGACATGATGTTAGGGCCTCCCTCGATGAGTCTAAGGACTCCTTGGGGTTGCCCGTAATAATAATAATATATATACCTCATATATATTTCCTTATATACCCTCCACAACAATTTATATTTTTACAGCTCATGCTTAATGATAATACCCATCCATCTAATTCCTACCTGATTAATCCTCCTGACTTTGGGTATGCAATCTGATATTGCTTCCTCCAGATGCTCCTTAACTATCTCCCATGCACTACTAACCATGACATAGCCTTAAGCTTCCTCCTAAGCTTGTCATAATCACCTGCCTTGTAGTTTCACATATACCCCCTTCATGACAGAATATTCCTCATTGCTTTACAACATCCAAAGTCAAGACAGCACAGTCACTCTCCCCAATCAGAGTAACCACCATGGTTATGGATAGCTTTTCTATCCTACAACCAGATCTAATACTCTCATAACCCAAGTCCTCTCCATCACATACTGAATCGAATAATTATCTCTTAGTAGGTGTATAAATCCCATTTCCTTTCTGCCATGTGATCTTTCTTCCTTCCAATCTATATCTCCATAATTGAAATCCCCAATAATAATTACTCACCCTGCACACATCTTCCTGATCATCCCTGGAATCCCCTTGTCTATAGTAGCAACCAATCGTATATTTTGACATACTGGTCTCAATCTCACACTAGACTGTTTCAAAAGAACCGACCTGTCTCCTATTCTTTTTGGCTTTTTGGCTGCAATTCATCTTCGCTATCCTCCCTGAAAATACTAAACCCTTCACATTCTATCTCTGCAACTATTGTTAGCCACGTCTCATAAATGCCTATAACTTTTGGCGAGGTTGTACTAACCAATGCCAGAAAGTCATCCTTGTTCCTGATACTTCTGATATTAGTATATAGAAATCGTAGTATCACTTTAGGCTCCCATATACTTTTATTTCCTGAATTGACTTCCAAAAGTTTATTTTTCACTTGGTGAGAATATAATAAATTTAATTTAATCCTTTATCCAAGTGTGAGCAAACAAAGTTTGCGCCTGAAAGTATCTTCAGGACTGGGGTAAGGTGGTACAACACCAGGGCGATTCCTTGCAAAGGTGGAGCAAGCTACCAACACTCCCATTTTGCATTATGGGAGATACTGAGATGGGAGTGTTGGTAGCTTGCTCCACCTTTGCAAGGAGTCGCCCTGGTTTTATACCACCTTACCCCAGTCCTTGGATAAAGTGTGAGCAAACACTTGGATAAAGGATTAAGTGAAAAATAAACTTTCAACATCTTTCTCTAAATCCAGAGTAATTTATTAAAAAAGTGGCACACCATTTGGCAACTCCTATAGGTAGAGATGACCTGCTAATGCTTCTGGCTAGTATCTCCACTTGGGCCTGGCTCCCACTGAAGAGACCTCAATAAAGGTCGAAACTAGTCTGGGTAGTGGCCCTTCCCTTAATGCATAACATTAGACATATCCGCAAGGAGATATGTTTTGCATTATGGGAGATACTGAGATGGGAGTGTTGGTAGCTTGCTCCACCTTTGCAAGGAGTCGCCCTGGTGTTGTACCACCTTACCCCAGTCCTGAAGATACTTTCAGGCGCAAACTTTGTTTGTTCACACTTGGATAAAGGATTAAACTAAATTTATTGAATTGACTTCCCTATTCAATGTTGTTGCTTGAGAGACTAGATTCTGCATTTGTTGGTCATTCTCATACTCACTCGCCTCATGGGCCTACACGCACTCACTTGCATCCATCTTAGTTGCCTAAGTTTTCCTGACTTTGCACTTCAGCACTCTTGGTAAACAAAGCTCTCTCTAGAAACATGACACCAAAACTATTTAAATGCATACCATCAGCATTACAGAAATCCTTCTTTCTGTCAAACTCAAACCATAGGTGTACAAACCCTACATCATTCTTTCTGCACAATCTGTGTATTGATTTGTTTGCTACAAAGCCCTTCTCTTCAGTTGACCTCTACCACGGTGAGGCAGGATGCTTACAATCTTCACCTTCTCATCCTTCTTTTTTGCTTCATGCAACAACTCCTTGACCCTCCCTCATAAAATACTTCTCACCTCTCAAATCATTAGTGCCAATCAAGACAATCAGTTCTTTCATCTAATCTTTCTGCATCCAGATAGCATCACTAATATTATTAACTTTTGTGCCAGGAAAAAGAGATTTTGTTTCTCTTTCATTAAATACTCCTCTGATCACAGAATCTCCATACAAAATTTTCTCCTTACTTCGTTTTATCTCAGACCTGCTTCTCCCCCTTTAAAGCTCTGCTAATTTCTGAAAATGACATTTCTGCAATTTTTTGATTTTGTGCTTTATGCTGTGAAGGATAACATGCAAGCACGCTATTTCGTTATATAAGTCCACTTCATTCTCTTGTATTTTCACGAGTACATGTTCATGATTAATTTGGACATTAACATTTTCTAGTATTTAAAGCAGAAGTAAACACTTGCTTTACTCTCTCCATCCAAATGACACTCATTCTTAAAACACTGACTAAACAATCGTCACTAGTTTCTCTCTTTTTCTGTTAAGCCCTTCAGGTTTCGAGATGAATATATCTCGCACATGCTGCACTAAACAAAATCATGGAAATTCAATCAACTAACATTTGATGTCTTTGCTTCCATTGTTCTACCACACATAGGTGCCAACAATATTGAATTTTAAAAAAAAAATGCACAGTTTACTTAAAAACTAAATAACTCAGTCTACCACACACACAGCTATATAAAACAATAACCTACAGTGAATTAATCTATTATTATCTAAATTATGAAAAAATGACATCTTTCAGCAGAGCTTATCACCACCAGCAACGTTTACAATGCACCACCTCTTGGCAAAATACAGTACTTTTTTGTAACCCTTCAAGTCTTGCAAGAGAAGAAAATCATCTCTCATCTAAAGACATTTGCAAACTTCATGTCACAGTGAGATTCAAATCCACACCTGTTAGCCAGAGTGTAAATTGTTAACCAGGCTGGCCAGTCTTATTTTTGGAATCTTTCTGAGATTGCAAGATTGGTCATGTGAGAGAGGGAGGGATTTCAAAAATACATTTGCATACAAGCAGGAAAAGAAGACAATTATCACACATGGATGTAATGAAGATAATAGAAAAGCTAGAGGTGGCTAGCTTTCACAAACTCTTTGGGTTATGATTATACTGTAATCATTCTTCCTCCTACTTCCTCAAGTAGGAGGAAGAATGATTACAGAAGGATATCTTTAATTAGTGCCGATGGTAGAGAGGTTAAAGAGACAGACAATACTGTTGACTACCGAGTGACCACCTTGAAAAGGTATATCATCCAAGTGAGATATTATGGCAGAAGTAACAGGAACCGATGTGAGAAAAGACCGATGAACTGCAGGTACTTAGGATATTGCAAAATATGAATGAAAATACAGCTGTTGGATTAGATAAGATATTGGCTCATGTTTTAAAAGAATATACAGGGGAACTGGCAATGCCTTTGACTAGGCTGTTCAATTTAAGACTCAGCTCTAACAAAGTCTCAAGAGAGTGGAAGCAGGGTAAAAATAATTCCACTGCATAAATAAGTATCTAAGTCTGTGGTAGCAAGTTACAGACCAAATAGTATCTCAGGAGTAGTAGTAACTGTACTGAAAAAAGTTGGTCAAAATGAGAATTCAGGAATGGGTGGATATGAATAAAAATACAACCTTTCACGAAGCTGTGCTGTTCCTTGTAGAGGATCAAGCAAGTCTTTGTGAAGGGTTGGTGATGCATTATTAATCTACTAACTTTTTATAACAGAGTGAGTTGGATAAAGAGAATGGCTACACGATGATACTGCTGAATTTTGCAAAGGCATATGACAGGATACCGTCCGCGCGGTTAGCCTAGTGGCTTTGCGCTTCGCAACCATATGCCTGGGGAAGGAGTGGCCTAGGTTCGATTCCCGTCGGAGACGTGAGGAGCTGAAGGATCTTCCTCAGCCATAGCCAAGTTAGCCGGTCTTGGGCACGGGCAGTAGGGTTTTTTCCGCCAGCTTATCTAGTGTTTTTCATCCCGCAAGTAGGCAAACCGGCCCCTTGAACACACAGGGATACAGTCAAGAATACCTTGAGGCATAGGAGTGACCATTCTGTCCTCGTATTTCAGTTACGAAATCCAAGCATGCTTGGAAGGTTGTGGGCCTTAAAGGCCTGTTAAAGCCATTGGGATAGGATAGATATGACAGGATACCACATGGAACTCTGAAGAAGCAGAATCCAGGAGAAGACAGGTGACTAGGGGGGGGGGGGTGACGAAGGACTCTGTGCTTGGACCACTGCTGTTTAACCCTCTCATGCATAAGGGCCTCATATGAGGACACATATATTTTCCCTTATAATAATTATTCATTCATAATTTAGTGCTACTGTATGCATGTAGTCCTCATCTAGGGAGACTAAAGTGTTCTTAGAAACCACACCAGATGGCAGGAGTTTCAACAGAGTCGCAGGAATACCAATCTCTTTGCAGTGCAGCATGGTGGTGGTATCAAGGAGAGTGAAAAGCTACTGTTTTGTTGATTTGAATTTGGTGATTTTATGAGTCTTCTGGAAAGTTTAGTATGGTTTTATATATTGTTATACCTGGTAGATGAAGTGTGAATATTTAATTTGTTCATGTTTATTACCATATTCATAAAATGAACTTGAAAACAACCTGCCCTTACATTAGGACAATATGTTTGTGAGGTAATCTATGTAGCAAATAGTTTGAGGTTAGAAAGTTCTTGTACAATATCTTTATAATTTTATTTATTTTATTTTTGCAAACATAATGAATAGTAAGTGTGTTAATTGGCATTATCATCTCTTTTACAGATGGATAACCAAAAGCCAGGTCCATCAGGCATAAAAAAGGCCTATTATCACAAGAGACTTACTGAAGAAGAGATTGAAAAACTGTTGGAGGAATCTGAAGATAGTTTGGAGCTGAGTGATTCTGATGATGATCCTACATACCAGCACCACAAAATGATCCTACAGAGGGTGATAGTTCAAGTGAAGACAGTGATGTTCAGTTTCCTTCCCTGTTGGTCAGACTCACAACGTTCAAAGTCCAGCTAGTGTGCAAAATACAGCTGTTGCTGGTCATATGCCATTGCAGAGACAACCAGTGTGGTTTAGTGAGAAAAATAATCCCTTTGCTGGTACCGAACTACAGTTTAGAGGAAAACACCAAGTAAATATTCACAGAGAGAGCCCTGTAGACTATTTTTCACAGCTGTTTCCAGATGAACTGATGGATGAAATTGTGAAACAAACTAATCTGTATGCATGCCGTAAAGGCAAAGATAATTTAGCACTTACTGTAACTGAACTCAAAATTTACCTTGGAATTGTACTTGTCATGACATACATAAAATACCCACGTGTAAGGCAGTATTGGTCTTCCGAACATGGACTGTGCATGGATGTCAGTGAACAGATGGAAAGACATAAGGCGATATTTGCATTTTGTTGATTCAGACACAATACTGACAATAAAGACAAAGCAATATGTATAAGACCAGTGCTGCAAAAGTTTCATGAAACATTCCATGCTGCTTTCAGCACAGAAGAATTTCAGAGTGTAGATGAGATGATGAGTCCATTCAAGGGACGTTCATAACTCAAAAAATACTTACCTAAGAAACCAAAAAAATGGGGTTTCAAAATGTGGGTGAGGGCAGGCATTTCAGGATCTGCACCTACATTTGATCTTTATGTAGGTGCAGATCCTGAAAGACAAAATTCACTCATTCAGTGCAAGTGAAAATGTAGAACAACTGGTAAAAACTTCAAGGTATATGCAGACAACTTCTTCACAAGCATCCCCCTAATTAAGAAACTAAAGGAAAATATTATTTATTATGTAGGTACATGCAGAAGAAATCAACTTCAAGGTGCTGACAAGAAATTGAAAAATGAAAAGGATTTGTAGAAGATGGGATGAGGAAATATGTCAGTTACCACATCCTCTGATGGCGCTGTCACTAGATGGGTTGATAACTCAATAGTACACGTGGTATCTAGCTACTTAGGAAAGGAGGCTGTCAGTGTATGTCAGAGGTTCAGCTGTTTATAACAAACATATAGGTGGAGTGGACCTTATGGACTCTCTTGTGGCTTCTAATGCATGGATCATTTGGAAATGGGAAGAAAAAGAAAAATTGGATTTTTTGGAATTCAAATGAAGAGTGGCAACTGCTTTGATATATCAAGGTTTAGCTCAGCTAGGTACAAAGAAATGAGGATGCCCTTCAAGTCAGATACCACCAGCATTAAAGAAATGCAAAATTCACTCTATGCCACACGAGAAATGTTTTGACGGTGGTGAACACTTCCCAAAAAAGACAACAGGTGCTAATGCCAATCATTGCAGAGATGTACACTGCAAGAGTAAAACAAGATATATCTGTGGTAGATGTGAGGTTCCAATCTGTCCGGAATGTTTTCAGTCTTTCCATACGAAATGAGGCAAAGAGAATAAGACTGTTCTTGATTTATAGCTCTACTGTAAATTCTAATTGTTCTACTTTTTTGTATGTACTAAGTAATCCAAATTTTGATCATTCATGCAGTGTTTCAGCAAAATAAAAATTGTTTATAATCTGTTTTGTCATAATTATAATGTCTTTCAATGAAAATAAATTCCTAAGTCTAAGTCATTTCCAGAAATATGTCTTTAGTCTGTTGGCATTAGTGCATAATGTCCTCAGATGAGGACATCGATTTTTTACATATACAGGACACAAATTTAGCAAAATTAATGAATTCGTGGTAATACTGTAAAATTAAATGGTACTGTATCATGCCATTATAATTTTTTTTAAATGAATATAAAAATTCATGCATGAGAAGGTTAATTTGTACATAAATAATATAGGAAATAATTTGAACGGAAATATTCAGTTGTTTGATACAAAGATGGATAGGGTAATAGTTAATCAAGGTAATGTATAGCTTGCAGGATGATTTAAATAGGTTGATAGTATGGGAAAAAGATAATGGATGTTCAATTTAATGTGGAAAAGTGTAAAGTAATGCATATTGGGATAAACAGATTACAAGCTGTGTTCCACACTGATGGAACTGTACTCCAGGAAAAAGATGAAGTTAGAAATTTAGGGGTGTTGGTAGATAGAGAGTTAGAGTTTAGAGGACATATTACTAAGGTTGCCCATAAGATTATTGTGTGGATATAAAATAGCTTATTGAACAGAAAATAATGCCTAGTTTTTTATTGTTTTGTATTTGGTTGAAAGGATTAAACTAAATTTATTATATTAAAACTTGAGTTTTCTTGGTTTTATTCGTTGACCATATATTAATAAATGATATACACAAATTGTCAACAAGTTTCACCAGCTATTCTGTCTGACTTCTTCACAACAAGTATGACGGTACAATAACATTTTCTAGTAAAAAACACAGTCAAATAAATTAAAATTAAAACTGATGCGTAACATCATAAGCATGGAGCATGGTGCCTCAGTCATTGTTTATTGAGCGCATTGTATAGTTTTTAGCGAAATTCTGGTAAGCTGAGTGAATTTATTATGCTTTTCCAGATGTCTTTCAGAATCATTCCTTGATTTCTGTTTAGATTTTCTCCCGAACGGAGTACAACCGCGGCTTCTTTGAAGTTTCTACATCAAAAACTTCTTCTATATAAGGCATGGAGCTGTTATCCCAATCGATGGTGTGGTTAGAGATCGAGAAGTGATGGGCTAATCCTGAAGTGTCTGTTCTGTTGTTGTTCACGTCCCCTATATGTTCTTTTTTTCGAATTTCCAGGCTTCTTGATGTTTGTACAACATCCCAGGAACATGGGATGGTGTATACACCTCCATATTTTGAAGAAGGCATTAATGTCCTTAGGAGATCTTAAGATGTGGCATATAGTTTTGACAGGTTTGAGAGCAACTCTGATGTTGAAAGACTTCATGCATTGCTTAATACAGCTTCAACCTCCTGTCACGCAATATACATTGTCCATCGTCATCCCTTACACAGGCTCAGTTTCAACAAAAATAGCCAAACTCATAAAGACTTTCAACGTCACAGTTGCTCTGAAACCTGTCAAAACTATACACCACATTTTAAGATCTCCTAAGGATATTGCCTTCTTCAAATACACAGGTGTATACAACATCCCATGTTCCTGTGGATTAAATTATAAGCCAAACATCAAGAAGCCTGGAAATTCAAAAAATAGAACATATAGGGGACGTTAACAACAACAACAGAACAGACACTTCAGGTTAGAGATCACTTCTTGATCTCTAACCACACCATCAATTGGGATAACAGCGCCATGCCTTATATAGAAGAAGATTTTCAATGTAGAAACTTCAGAGAAGCTGTGGTTGTACTCCATCTGGGAGAAAAATCTAAACAGAAATCAAGGAATGATTTTGAAAGACATCTGGAAAAGCCTAATAAATTCACTCAGCTTACCAGAATTTCATTTCGCTAAAAACTATACAACGCGCTCAATAAACAATGACTGAGACACCACGCTCCATGCTTATGATGTTACGCGTCAGTTTTAATTTTAATTTATTTGACTGTGTTACTCCACTCTTTTTTTTTTTACTAGAAAACGTTATTGTACCACCATACTTGTCCTGAAGAAACCAGACAGAATAGCTGGTGAAACTTGCTGACAATTTGTGTATATCATTTATTAATATATGGTCAACGAATAAAACCAAGAAAAAACTTAGGTTTTAATGCCTAGTTTTTTTAGAGGATCTTCTTTCTTCTTCTCCCTTTTGCGTATTAGGCCTACTGGCCTGTTATGGGCTAACTCAAGTCCTTCTAAGTCGTACCCACCCTGAGGATAAGGTGACTAGCCCTATGTTTCCCAGTACATCCTGTGGCTGTAGCTCGTGTGTTCACAGGGCCAGTTTGCCTGTTTGCAGTAGGAAAACCCTCCAGATAAACTGGGGAGAAAAACCCTGCTGTCCAAGACCCGCTAACTTGGCTATGTCTGAGAAAGATCCTTAAGCTCCTCACATCAGCGACAGAAATCGAACCCAGGACACTCCTTTCCCAGGCATATGGTTGCGAAGTGCATAGCCACTAGGCTAACTGTGTTTTTTTGAGAATGAGAAGAAAAAAAAAAGTCCAAGAAGAGAGGTCTTGTCCTTTCTGGTGATGTGTCTATTACTGAGGATAAGGGAAGGTGAGATGAGCTCCCTTATGTGAAAAAAAAAGACATTGAAGGTGACTAGGTTATCCTTGACTCAGTGAAAATCAGTTATTAAGGAACTGGTTATAGATGATCTTGATGCTTGAAACATCTGAGAACTACATGGTCTGTCAAAGGAGTAGGATAAATGAAGTGTGCTATCATTGGACATCTGCAACGGTGGCGAAGCCCGTAGAAAGGATGCCATCCACCATGACATGCATTAACCGACTGAAAGAAGGCAGTTTGCAAAACAGGCATTGATGCCAAACTGATTGAAATCTCTAGAAACACCAAGGGCAGCGGTACGTTACTCTGAACCTTTCCATGGCAAAGGACTGTAAACTTCATTCTTTTTCTGTTATTTTAATCACTGCCCTTCCCCCACCCCATTTTCATTTTTCTGTGATCTTCACCCATTCATTCATCCACTTTAAGTCTTATCTAAGATTACTTACATCACAAAAAAATTAGATTTCACTCAACTAGTGTACTTGCATGTCTTTTCTTTAACAGAGAAGTTTATTGAAGTCTTCTCCTCTATTACTGAAGTAAAGCACTGCTATCCCAATAGAGTTACATTTGAGAACACTTTAAATCAAAAGAAAAAAAAAACACATTCTTCTTGCTTTACAAAAAGGATTTATCTCACTCCCTATTATATGGAGCATATAGCAGATCTGGCTAAAATACAAATGCATGTTACATTATGTGTCCTTCAATATTAATTCCAGTCTTTCTTTCCTTGGAGACAGTAGATAAAGATCTATATGATAATTTTCTGGCATTATGGAATTCACCTTGCCTCCACTACTTTTTATGCTCTTCTTTTCTCTCCTTAGTTTTAGCTAATATTCTACCTTTTCCATAAAAAGCCAGATGTTTCAAAAACCGTAACCATGGTGTATGTCCATTAATTAGATTCATAGTGAAACTCAAGCAACAATAGGTTGCCATTACATTACAGGTGGTTGCTAGGAATGTAATTACTGCAGTAATTATTAAGTATTATGATGACATAAGATATAAATGAACCATTATAGATATAAAATAATATGCATATTTAAAATTTCTATATAGTTTCCTAAGGATTTCATTATGAAGATCTTAAGCAGGTTGACTACTTTAAATATATTTTAATTTCTTTTTGTTTATTATCATGTATGAAATTTATACATAACTATAATATATGATTACATGAGATTTTTACAATAACTTTTTTGTCGAGTATGATTCTACACTCTCTCTCTCTCTCTCTCTCAACACACACACACACACACACACACACGTACGGTGCAAAAAAAAAAAAAACAGTACTGAACTTATAACTACAATAATATGTTATTGTAGTTATTCAGTACTATTTTTTTTTGTGCCATACTGTACGAGGGCGGTCTGAAACGTTCTCACCTTTAACCATAGATGGCAAAACACTATTGGCAAGATTTTTTTTTTTCTAAGTGGTACATCTGTCATAAGCATCCATGTAAAATTGCAAGTCATTCTATCAAGTAGTTTGTTTTATACAGCTGTCTGAAGCAAAAGTGTTGGCTGCTCAGTTTTACTCATTGATACTCAGTTTTATCCTTGAAATGGATAAAACTGAGTATCATGCAATTATAAAATTCTTTGTGAAAGAAGGTTTAAAGGCAAAAGAAATTCATTTGAAGTTCATAAAAGTTTATGAGCACTCTTCTCCTTCATTTTCGACAATTAAGAAATGGGCTGCCAAGGCCCATTTCTTAATTGTCGAAAATGAAGTGAAAACATCTTCAAGGTTAGTACGTGGCCGTACTAACCTTGAAGATGATCTACGTGAAGGACGTCCAAAAAGTGCAACAACAACAGAAATCATCGATCAAGTACACAATATGATACTGACCGGCGAGTCAAAGTGCGTGAAATTGCTGAGACTATAGACATTTCAAAATAACATGTAGGATATATTTTGCACATGAAGAACTGCAAATGAAAAAGCTTTGCACAAGATGGGTGCTGCGCTTGCTCACCACAGATTAAAAAAGCACTTGCATGAAAATCTTTGCAAAATTCTTTTATAATAGAGAAAACAAATTTAAAAATATGTAGACAAAAGAAAATGTACTACTAATATATATATAACCAAATATTTTGATCTGAACAGTGTTTGGAGCATTTTAACAAGAATAAAACTGTTTTTGTGTGTCGATTTGTTACTATGGATGAGACTCGGATTCACCATTACACACTTGAATCCAAACAGCAGTCCAAACAGTGGACAGAAGCCAGTTGTTCAGCACCAAAGAAGACAAAGTCGGTTCCATCAGCAGGAAAGGTCATGACATCAGTGTTTTGAGATGCTAAAGACATTTTGTTTATTAATCATCTTGAAAAAGGTAAAACAATAACCAGTGAATATTATTCCGATCTTTTAACCAGATTTGATGAAAAAATTTGTGAGAAAAGACCTGATTTGCAGAAGAAAAAAATGAAGACAATGCACCTGACCACAAAGGCATTTTGGCAATGGGAAAATTAAGGGATCTGCACTATGAATTGTTGGAGCATCCACCCTGTTTCCCAGATTTTTCTCCATCTGACTTCTATCTCTTCCCAAAACTAAAACTCTTCCTTGCTGGTCAATGTTTTTTTCAAATCAAGAGGTGATTGCAGCTATAATGAAAATTTAAAAACATTTTGCAGATCTTACTGAGAACCACTACAGGTGATAATGGTGCTGGAGCATCACTGGAATAAAGATATTAGTCTTAAGGGAGATTATGTTGAAAAATAAAATAAAAATAATTTCGAAATTATAAATTTGTTTTTTCATTGTTAGACTGAGAACTTTTCAGAGCACCCTTGTATATATTCAAATACAATGTGTTTCTGTTTTTCTTGCTAATCTTCCACCTGTTCAACCTAGCGTACTATTACATATATGTTTAACCTATGATGCTATAAAGAAAAAATTATTTTATAGTAGAGAAAACAAATTTAAAAACATGTAGACAAAAGAAAATGTATTACTAATATATATAACCGAATATTTTGATCTGAAGCTTACAGATTATCCTCAATGTAACTAACAATTCAAAAATGTAGAATGACAATAATGGATTTCACAAGCAAGATCCCAGCTGCATACTATACTGGTATAGTACTGAGTTATAAAGTTGATACATAAATACATACACACCCACAAAAGAGGGGGGGGGGAGTTCTTGTTTACAATTAATGAGGATAAGAATTTCCAACATATTTGTCTGTTCTACAAACTAAATTGCAAAGTACCAAAGTCAAGTGAAATTGAATAACAATCAACACTCAGAAAGAATCATATCATGCCCCAAATTCATTAGCAGTGAATGACAGGATTATTTCGATCATGCAATGAATGATATTACAGAACTAAATAGTTGCATGCAAGTTAGATAACAATGCTAAAATATTTTCGAAACCACTTCAATACTTTTTTTTTATCAGTCCTATATTTGAAGAAAATTTTCTTACCTATAGTTTGAAATAATTTTCTTGTCGGAGTAACTTTTAAATATCCTTTACATCGAACAAAATCAGATAAAAATCCACCAAGGAAAATGGAAAATGCTTCTAAGAGATACATCAGAGCATTCAACAGTCCTGTCTGTTAAGTTAAAAAGAATACTGAGTATAATGCTAAATTATGAAAATTACAAGTTACAGGGATTGTTCTGTAAACTATCAGGAAATACTAAATTATTTTACTAGAATTTTTTAGAACATATACCATTCCATCCTATTCTCAGCCGTACAGCTGGTCGGGGTAGCTATACGATACCATACTAGGGAGATGATTATGAGCAAGGTGGTTTCCCGTTGCCCTCCTTGCCATAGTATATTTTATGGCTGTAGCTGCGTGTGTGTTCACGGGGCGGGTTTGCCTGTTTTGAGGGATGAAAAACATGTTACCAGGAGGAAAAAACCCTCCACCTCCATATGAGGCCAGTTAACTCACCTTTAGTTGAAAGAGACCAGATAAAGGTTCCTCAAATCACTAATAGGAATTGAACCCAGGTCTTCATCTATACTGACTGAGCTATGGATGCTCCCCTACCATTATCAATTAAAAACATTTCCAGAAACTGAAATTAAATGATTATACTAATCTTAAAAAACAAACTTCAAAAAAGTAAGCAACATATGAGATCTCATCAAAAAAGTATGGAAACCAAAGAACTTAGGGAAATTGCTCCTCTTCAAATATGCTCCTAGAAAAAGTGCACCTAAAAAGTAAAGTATGCTTTGGTATCAGATTTTTTACAAAGCAAAAAAACTTTCTAGGTCATGCATACCTCTGTTCTAGCATTCCTGCTACATGCTAAGAATTCAGCAACATATTGATACTGAACTACAGTGATCTCTTACTATAGTAAACTTGAATATTACTATAAATACCAAGCTTTCATGGAGTCAAAAGACTCATTGCACATGGAGCAAAGCAAGCATATTGTGCTTTAAACATATTCAACATTATGCAGTCATCATATCTTTAGCAATGCATTTCACACACCAGTTACTCTCCATGTAAAGAACCTGCTCCCTCGTTCACACCCTCCTTATACAATTCCCAGGGACGATCTCTTGTTCTACTCATCTCCAATTCTATGAAAAATTTCTTCAATATTAATTCAGTAATAACTCCATACTAACTTATGTGTCTCAATCATATCTGCTCTCCTCCTATTCACAAGGCTCTGAAAACTACATTCCCTCAATCAGTCTTTGTAATCTATCCTTCTTCTTCTGCAGCTTGTCCCACTTAAGTGGGGTCACTGTTAATGATGAGTCTCCTCCACATCCTCCTGTCTTGGGCTGTCACCACATCCAAGTTCTTCATCCTCAAGTCTTCTTCTACCAGCTCCCTCCATCTCTTCTTTGGCCGCCCATGCTTCCTCCTTCCTTGCACATCCATCTGCATGACCTTTTTTCCCACATATTCATCCTCCCTCCTCATCACATGACCAAACCATCTCAACCTTGCCTCCTGTATCTTCGCTCCTGTTCGTAACTTTCACTGTTCCCCTCACATAGTCATTTCTCAGACGATCCTTTCTGGTCACACCACACATCCACCTAAGCATTCTCATCTCTGCTACCTCCATCCTGCTGATGTTATTTTTCCTCAGGGCCACAGTTTCCACAGCATACGTCATAGCTGGCCTCACTATTGCATAGCCCAAGTTGTGAAGTTATCACATCAGATTATGGTAATGATGTGGACGACAGGCATTCAGAATGAAGTGGTTATGGTTCCATTGTATAAGGCCTCGATCAGGCCACATGGATTATTGTGCAGAGATTTGGTTAACTGGTTTTTATGGGAATGAGGGTAGATTAGAAAGAAAGTGAGATGCAGGATACAAGCAGGTTGGAGGAACTGGAGAGAGATGGCTAGAGTGCTATGCGATGAGAGGATGCCGATCAATCTGAAAGGCAAAATCTATAGGACATCCCATTTTCTTTCTAATCTATTCTCATTCCCATAAAAACCAGTTAACCAAATCTCTGCACAATAATCCATGTGGCCTGATCGAGGCCTTATACAATGGGACCATAACCACTTCATTCTGAATGCCTGTCGTCCACATCATTACCATAATCTGATGTGATAACTTCACAACTTCGGCTATGCAATATCTGAATTTAGGTTCCTTTCCACAACTACTCTCAGGTCTCTCTCTCTCTCTCTCTCTCTCTCTCTTCCTTCAAAATTCCTGCCAACAAAGGTACACTTCACATCTCATTCTTGCCTACCAAATTTCAGAAACTTTGTTTTTTAAAGTATAAGCTACCAACTTGTAAAGTGGCAAAAGTATCAAATGCATAATCTAAGAATGCATGAATATAATATATATCTCTCTTGTCCAATGTATTCGTTCCCTTGTTATAGTATAAAAGCAAATTTATAAACATGACTTCCCTTTAACAAATCCATGCTGACCATCACAGAAAATATCTGTTATCGACCCATTTCTGTATCCTAATTCTCACCAACCTCTGAAACACAAGATATAAGCAGATTAGCCTACAATTTGTATTACTAAAATTATTACAATTATCAGATATCTAGCAAGTACAATTAATTACAAATACTTTACATTTTTTCGTTAATAATATCAATTTCAAATTACAAAACCAAAGATACAAAGCTGAAACTAATATGAATTCTAAAATACAGTAAGAATTGTAAAAATAGTCATAATGTAAATTATGATTATTTCTACAACATGACCCCTTACTTCCCCTGATATCTTGTTCACATCATGCATTACATTTCATTCGAATGACAATCTCTCCAGATGACTCACACCAAATACATTTAAATGCAATCTATCACTTCTGTACAATCCATCCTTTCCTTGAATACATCCCAGGCTAACAACTGCACTCTTTTCTCCTCACACAGCTCTGATGACATTTCATTCATGATACTTGCTCACTGTCTCAACTTGTCATAGTCATACCTTGGCAACGCACACTGACAACCTTTTCTACCACGCTGTTATCTTTCATTCTCCTCAATAACCTTCCAATATCTAACCTCACATTCTCCTTCTGTCTGATCAAATCACCACCAGCTCTTTGCTCATTTACTTTTCATATCCAAAGCATTAATTTACTTCATTTGTCCTCTCTCTCTCTCTCTCTCTCCCAGAAAACAGTCATGGTGGAGCCTGATTCACAACACCTTTAATAAAGGAATTTCCATACTTCACTCTTAAGTTATTCGATACCTCCTTTTCTCTACTTTCCTTCATTCTATTCTTTTGTGCTTTTTCATTCCTATACACCAAAAATCTAATCTCAATGCATATTATTCATCTTATTTCTCATTCTAATCAACTGTTTCAAATCTTGTATTCTGGCAATCACGTTCTCCCTCACTCCCATAGTTTCACTTGCTTTCAATTCTGCCATTTTTTCACTCTCACAATCACACTCACTTTAGTTCAGTCATTCATACTATCTTTTGCACCCACAAACACACTTTTGTTCAATCATTTGTACATTTTTCACATTTACAATCATACTCACTTTTGCTTCATTTGTAGTGTCTTTGCACCTTCAATTATGCTAATTTTCATTCTGTCAGCCCCTTTTGTATGTACTGATTCCTCACAATAAAAAAATACCACACTTCTACAGACTCATACCTTTTCTCTTCTCTTCCTTTGTTCAGTCTCTCTCTACAAACACATTCTCCACATTCCTTCAAGCATAAATTCTACATTCAAGACAACAAACCATTTTCCAGAAATCAACACCATTAATCACATTTGATCTTCACATGGTATAGTGCGCTGATCTCATTCATATCACCGTTTTATAATGTCACTAACAACCTCTAAAGCATCATAATCATTACACAGTTATCAAAGCCTTATAAAGAGGAATAATAACTTCAATTTCTTTATTTGCTAGTGTGTTTTTCACCATCCAAGTAATATCATTGGAGCTATTTTACCAACTGCAATATGCCATCTGAACTTCAAATCTGTCCACCATGACCCCTAAGTCCCTTGTCTCATCAATTTCTTGCAATCAGACACCATCGATGTGATGTACAGAATGTAATCTTTTTGACTCAAAATGCACAACAACCTTACATTTTGCAAACAATAAATTGACAACCAATGTCAATTTAATGCCTGCTGTCCTCCCCAGTTTTACATCATTGGCCGTCCCTATCATACCCGGATGGCTCAATTGTAACATGATCCACAGAAAAAGCTCATCTCCTGGCTTCTCACTTTGCCTCCAATGCATAACTGACAATGGCAAATTTCCCCCAGTCATTCCAAGTGCCCAACATACAATGCACCCCTATATCTTTTTTCCAGAAAGAGATCATAAACCTGTTGTCTAAATTAGACACAAAAATTGCTCCTGGCCCTGATGGCATTCCTCCAATTGTCCTGAAGGTCTGTACAGCAGAACTGACTCCTATTCTATACCATCTGTACATACTATCTTATTCCACTGGTGTATATATATATATATCCCAAAGCCTGGAGATTGGCCTAAATTCAACCCATTCCTAAAAAGGGGTGACAAATCGCTGCAATATCTAACTACTGCCCTATATCACTCACCTCAGTCCTATCTAAAGTGATGGAGAAAACCATCAATTCTCAACTTCTACTCTATCTTGAAGGCACCCAGCTATTAAGCAACCACCAGTACCGATTCCATCGATGCCGATCAACAGGTGATCTGCTCTCATATATCACCCTTCTCTGGACAAATGCCATGGAGAAATTTAGTGAATCGCAAGTGGTTGACTTGATATCTCTAAAGCCTTCGACTGGGTCTGGCAGAAAGATTTACTAAGCAAACTCCATTCATTTGGATTGTCTCAGGACTTCAGCAGATGGATTGCCAGCTTTCTGTCTGGAAGCACACTATGTGTGACGGCTCCCTATCCTCTCACCATCCATCTAATGCTGGGATCCAACAAGTTCAGTTCTCTCACCGATCCTGTTCCTTCTGTATATCAATGACCTACTTCGGTTGACCTCCAATCCAATACAATACACAGTTTTGCAGATGACAGCAGATTGCGCTCCTCCCTTTCATTTGATAAACCTTACCCTACACAACTCACTTCAACCCATAGAACATCAACCACAACTTCCCTTTATTCTGCCCTCCAAGTCATGCGGCTCAGGTAACCTCGTCAACTTCAACGCTAGTAAAACTTAGATCTGTCTTATTTCCCACAAAAAAGAACCATTTTCCCCCAGTGTTATTAATTCCCAGACAAGATGAGATTTCTTTTCTCAGAATTACCTTGACATCAGACCTCTCCTGGCATAAACACATCACAACCATTGCATCCTCAGTTTCCAAAAGACTAGGATTTCTCTTTTGCTCAAGACGTTATTTCACCTCTAAACAGCTTATACAAATTACAAATTTGCTGTGCTTAAGGGTCAAAGCTGTATAACTGAGAGGAGACCTCCACATAGCCTTTAAAGGAATGCGGAGAACCGACCAGGGCTTTTGACCTAATGTCCAATCCTCACCTTCTCGTGGTGCACCCTGTTGGGTATCTACTTGGATACTGAACGGACGAGGATGGGCTGGCAATTTGGGATTTAGCCGACCAAATTGTATTCTTATTGGTTAAACCAAAATATAGAATGATGGTACAACATGACAAAATTTCATGCCGGCTGGGGCGTCGCCCGGTTAAACAAGGCCCCCGTTGTTTTCGCCAGGGAACCAGGGCAAACAGCGAAAAGTCAGCTACTGGAACAAATCTGAAAACAAACCCCAACTCAACATCACCAGAGTTAAAGATCGGTACTATCAACGTAAGAAGCCTGAATGGCAAAGAAATGGAGCTAGCTGAGGAATTAGATAAGTACCAGATCGACATAATAGGGATGACTGAAACAAAAAAGAGCAAAACTGGTGAGATCTTTCTGAGCAATAAATACAAAATGTTATATTCAGGCAATGACAATCAAGGAAAAGAAGGAGTAGCCATAGTATTCAACACAAAATACGAGGCTAATCTTCTTGAATGGCAGTCAGTCTCAAGTAGAGTAATGTGGGCAAATATGAGAATGGGGAACTGGACAATGAGACTTATTTGTGCCTATGGTCCCACAGAAGGTTCTACTAAGGTAGAAGTGGAGGAATTTTTTGAGGCTTTAGAAAAAGCAACTGACACAATGAAAAAGGAAAAGTTGGTCCTTGTTGGGGATCTAAATAGCAGAGTAGGAAATGATTGTGAGACATACAAAAATATTTTGGGAAAATTTGGAGAAAAGAGCAAAGCTAATAATAATGGCAAATATCTGTTGGATTTCTGCTCAGGACATGGACTGGTTATTACTAACACCATGTTCCAACATAAAAATGTGCACAAATTCACATGGAGAGAAGAGGCTAGGAATAAGAAAAGTCTCATTGACTATGTTATTGTTGATAGTGATGTTTTCTCCTTGGTGCAGGACACCAGAGTGTACAGAGGATTTGAAATTGGAAGTGATCACTATTTAGTCTTGAGCAGGATAAAATTGAATTTCATATTGAAAAGAATAACATGTAAGAAAGTTTTAAAGCGAATAAAAGTTGAGCAGCTCTCAGATGTGAACTGTAGACTAAAATACAGAAATATTATTGAAAAGAAAATGAAAGAGTTTGAGAACAGGAATCAAACCTTGGAGATTCAGTGGCAAACTCTGAAGGAAACATTGATTGATTCTGCCAGAGAGGCTTGTGGTGAGGTTGTGTGCAAGAATAAAAAAATCAGAACTCCCTGGTGGACACAGGAAGTTAAAGAGGCAGTGAAGGAAAAGAAGAAAGCATATCAAAAGTTCCTGGCAAATAAGTCAGCTTTTACTCTTACAGAATACAGAGACAAATGTAAGAAAGCTAAACAGTGTGTAAAACTTGCTTGGCAAGGATATAGAAAATAAATATCAAGAAGGTGGCAAAATATTCTGGAGGTTGTTGAAGAAGCTTAGGAATGGAGGAAAGAGTGCTGTAAAAGGAATTAGAGATGATAAAGGTGAAATGAAAACAGGAGAAAAAGATATCCTTGAAGTATGGAGTAATTACTTTGAAAAACTGCTAAATGAAACAAGCAGTGATGACAGCACAGTGATAAAAAACGCTGACCAGGCATGCAGTCAGGAATACATATCCATACTTGAAGTAGAAAAAGCCATCAAAGGCTTGAAATGTGGAAAGGCAGCAGGAGTAGATGATATTCGACCAGAAATGCTGAAGTATGGTGGTATAAGAGTCTTACAGTGGCTGCACTGCATAGTTCAGAAAGCCTGGACAGAGGGACGAATTCCCAATGATTGGAGTAGAGCTCTCATAGTACCCATATATAAAAAGGGAAATAAAACTGAATGTGAGAATTACAGAGGTATTTCCCTACTGAGTGTTCCTGGCAAGATCTATGCAAGTATACTTGAGAAACGGTTGAGAAGAATTGTGGAAGAAAAGCTTGGTGAAGAACAAGCTGGATTCAGGCCAAATAGAGGCTGTCAGGATCAGATCTTCACTTTACGACAAATAGTCGAGAAAGCATGGGAATATAACAAAGATCTGTATTTAAGTTTTGTCGATTTGGAAAAGGCATATGACAAGGTGCCAAGAGAGAAGCTATTCAATACGCTGCAGTTATATGGTGTCAATGGGGCATTATATCAAGCAATACTTAGTCTTTATTTGAGTTGTGAGTCAGCAGTTAGAATTGAAGGAAGTACAGGAAGATGGTTTAATGTTAAATCTGGTGTGAGACAAGGATGTACATTGTCCCCTCTGTTATTCATTATCTATATGGATCACATTATGAAGGAATGTAGTATTAAACCTGATATCAAAATTGGAGATGTTAATGTCAGCTCTTTGCTTTATGCGGATGATGTTATACTTCTAAATAAATCCGCTACAAGTCTGCAAGATTCTCTGACTAAATTGAATAGCTGTTGTAATAGATATGGTATGAAGGTCAGCAATAAAAAGACAAAGACAATGAAAATACGCAGAATCATTGAAAATGTCAACTGTGTTGTGAATGGAGAACCTGTGGAACAAGTAAAACATTTCAGCTACTTAGGCACAATTTTTACTGAAGATGGTAAACTAAATATAGAAATAGACAACAGAATCAGCAAAGCTGGTATGGTGGGAAGTCAATTGAATAAATTCATATGGAATAAGAAAGAAATTAGTCTGAACACTAAATTAGCTGTATACAAGACAGTGTTCAAACCAATTTTAACTTAATCTGAGAGCTGGGTCAGAAGTAAAACACTTGACCAAAGACTAGAGACCGCAGATATGAGAGTCTTAAGAAAGATTAGAGGCGTGAACAGATGGCATCAATGGCAATATCATATTAAAAATGAGGATATTAGGAAAGAACTTGATATTGTCAGCATCCCGGAATGCGTTAGCAGAGCTAATCTCAGATGGTATGGTCACTTAAATAGAATGGGAGAGGAAAGATTAGCAAAACAAGTGTTTTCTGCCAGGTTGGCAGGAAAACGACCCAGAGGAAGACCAAGATATAGGTGGATTGATACGGTACAAAGTGCCTTAGACGATAGAAATATAAGATCTGATAATGTTGGAGTCTTGACAAGTAACAGACTGATTTGGAGGAAAATTGTAGATAGGAAGTTAGTAATGATGTAATTTTTTCATGTAGTACTGTCATATCCTGTACACCCCTTGAGGGTACATGGCAGGAATTTGATGATGATGATGATGATACCATTCTCACATTTGGAGTGGGGCTCCTAAAAATGCTTAACTCAATACAGAGGAGAGCAATTAGACCGATAAATGACCCATCTCTCACCAACTCACTCCCCTCACTTTCACATAGACGTTTAGTCTCTGCAATTTGTATATTCTATAAATATAATGATGATGATAAATATTTCCATGGAAAATGTTCATCTGAAACAGCATCAATAATTCCCCCACTCTGTACTATGCCCATTGGAACACATACAGCCACTGCCCAACATCCCTTCACAATACACCTTAAAACCCACAGAACAAGTTTCTTTTCCTCCTCCATCCCTGTACTGTTGAACAGTCTTCCCCCCCCCATATTTCCCAAGAAATACAATATACAGGCTTTTAAATTGAATGTCAAAAAGTTTCTCCTTTCCCAATCCACCCATATTATGGTATTAAAGTACTATAGGTTGATTAACAACCCTCTTATATATGAGCCCCAACATATAAAACAAAACTAAAATTTCATGCTTCTAAGGCACTGAATCAATCCAACTAGATTTTGATCTTCCTCTAGGTCTCTTTCCTGCCATCAAACACCAATTTTTCTAACCACCTTAGGCCATATGGCCATAGCATATGGTCTAATGTATATAGCCATACTACCTTAGATTAACTCTGCTCACACATTCTCGAATGCTAACAATATCAAGTTTCTTCCTAATATCTTCATTTGTAATATGATTATACCATTGATGCTTTCTGTTCAGGCTTCTGATTTTTCTCAGAACTCTCATATCTGTTGTCACTAATTTTAGATCAAGTGCTTTATTTTTAACCAAACTCTCAGATCCATAACTTAAAACTGGTTAGAATATTAAGGGGATGAAAATCCCTTATTGTTTTTCAGCCAGTATGCAGAGCTCTAAGATCAAAAACTATGATCTAAGTGTTTCATGCTGACTAACTATCGGCGATATCATCTAGGTCTAGCTACTCACTGATGAGAACTCAAAAAAGTTGAAACCGGTCTGGGTAGTGACCTCTCCTCATAATATAAAGCAGTATTACATCTCCTAGGAGCTGTGTGTTTTTACATTATGAGAAAATATCAAGAATAGTGAGGGAGCTTGCTCCACCTTTGCATCGAGTTGCCTTGGTGTGGTACTACCAAGTGGTCACTTCCGCTTGGATTCGCTTAGATCGTAGTTTTTGATCTTAGAGTTTCGCATACTGGCTGAAAAACAATAAGGGATTTTCATCCCCTTAATTTATCAACTTCACCAGAAAAATAGCCGTTTGGCTTTTCTTCTTAATTATAATATGGTTTGAATATTGTTGTTGCATATTGCTAGTTCAGTGTTTTGGCTAATTTCTCTCTTATTTAATATAAATTTATTGAGCTGACTTACTACCATATCAGATTTGCTAATTTTGATATCTATTTCAGTATTTAATTTGCCATCTTTAGTAAAAACAGTGACTAAATACCTGAAATATTTTATATGCAGATAATGCAGCTGAAGTTTTCTATACCTATTTTCATGTATTTAGTCTTTCTGTTGCTGATTTTCATGCCAAATTTGTGACAGCTTATTCAATTGAGTAGTGAACTCAACCCTGAGACTTGTGCTGGATGTGTTTAGGAGTACATCATCTGCATAGAGCAAAGATCTAAGTTTGATATCTCCAATTTTAATATTAGATTTAATACTACTTTCTTTTATAATGCAATCCATATAGATGATGATGAATAAGAGTGGAGATAATGTGCATCTTTCTCTTACTCCTGATTTTACATCAAACCATAAACTGTATTTCCTTCAATTCTAACAGTGACTTACTCAAATACTGACTATATATTGCTCTGTGTAATGTTCCATTTACTCCAAAAATGTAATTCTTTGAAAAGCTTTTCTCTGGACACTTTGTCATATGGCTTTTCCAGATCTGCAAAACTAAAGTACAGATACTTGTCATATCTCATGATTTCTCAACTATTTGTCATATCATCATCAAATTTCTGACATGTACCCGCAAGGGGATGTACAGGATATTATGATAGTATTACATGAAAAACTTACATCATTACTAACCTCCTATTTACAATTTTCCTCCAAACAATCTGTTACCTGTCAAGACTACAACATCATCAAATCTTATATTTCTGTCTTCTAAGGCACTTTTTAATGTATCAATCCACCTATATCTTGATCTTCCTCTGGTTCTTTTTCCTGACAACCCGGCAGAGACCACGTTTTTGCTAATCTTTCCTCTCTCATTCTGTTTAAGTGACCATAACACCTAATATTAGCTCTGCTAACACATTCGTGGATGCTAACAATGTCAAGATTTTTCCTAAGATCCTCATTTCTAATATGATGTTGCCATTGATGCCATCTGTTTGCCACTAATCATTCTCAAGACTCTCTTATCTGTGGTCTCTAGTCTCTGGTAAAGTGTTTTATTTCTAACCCAGCTCCTAGATCAATAAGTTAATTGATCTAGGAGCTAGATCAATTATCTGTATACAGTCTTGTATACAGCCAATTTAGTGTTTTGACTAATTTCTCTCTTATTCCATATAAATTTATTCAGTTGACTTCCTACCATACCAGTTTTGATTCTGTTGTCTATTTCCATATTTAATTTACCATCTTCACTAAAAACTGTGCCTAGGTAGCTGATATGTTTTTCTTGTTCTATAGGTTCTCCATTCACAATGCAGTTGATATTTTCAATGCTTCTGCCTATTTTCGTTGTCTTATTATTGCTGATATTCATACCGAATCTATTACAACAGTTATTCAATTTAGTCAGGGAACCTTGCAGACTTGTACCAGATTTATTTAGAAGTATAACATCATCTGCATAAAGTAAAGAGCTGAGATTAACATATGCAATTTTGATATCAGATTTAATATCACTTTCCTTTATAATGTGATCCATATAGATAATGAATAACATCCTTGTCGGACACCAGATTTAACATCAAAACATCTTCCTGTACTTTCTTCAATTCTAACTGTTGACTTACAACTCAAAACGACTAAGTATAAAGATATAAAGACTATGTATTGCTTGATATAATGTCCATTGACACCATATAACTGTAGCGTTTTTTTTATTATTATTATTATTCATGACACCTCCAAGGAGTCCGAAGACTCATCGTGGGAGCACACCTACTATACAACACTCTGTCTCCACTACTACACCAAACCTCTACTACCAATCACCTACATCAACGCCATCTACTGCCCACAACAACCACCACAGCTAGTATTTTTGTCTGTAAATTGCGTGTGTTCTTAAGGGCCTATTTGTCTGTGTGTGGAAACTCTGGATGAAACACCTGAGTTTCCGGAAGAAAAAAACCTGCTACCTCGGTATGAGATTGGCTAACTCACCTTCAATTGAAAAAGTCCATATAAAGATTTCTCCCATCATGACAATAATCGAACTTAGGCCTTTTTCTAATCGAAGGGTGCAACGTATACCATCGTTCTTCCAATTGCACTAAGGAGGTGCAATTTTGAATAGTTTTTCTCTTGGCACCCTGTCGTATGCCTTTTCCTGATCTTCTTCTTCTTCAACTTTGTGGTTCTGTCCACTGCTGGACGAAGGTCTCCCCCATGATTTTCCAGATCACTCGGTTTTCTGCCTCTCCCATCCATCTCACTCCTACAATTTGTTCCAGTTCATCTCTCCGCCTTCTTCTCGGTCTTCCTCTTTGTCTTGCTCCATCCATTGGTCTCCACTCTGTTGTTTTTCTAGTCCATCGCCCATCACTGCATCTGGCAATATGGCCAGCCCATCTCCACATATCCATGACACCTGTTTGAGATCTTATCCAGATATTTGTCTTCCTATCTCTTAATATTATTTTTAGCATACTTCTTTCCATGCAATGTTGTGTTGTTCTCAGCTTTTTGTTTAGGGCTTCTGTTAAAGTCCATGTTTCTCCTCCATATGTTAGGACAGGAAGTATGCACTGGTCGAGAGCTTTCCTTTTTAGACTCATAGGGATGTCACTTCTGAATATGTCTCTCATTTTCCCATAGGCCATCCATCCAAGGTGAATTCTTCGTTCAATCTCTTTTCTTTGGCACTCCTCAAAGGATAACAATTGGTCCAAATATACATACATATGAAGTAACTTGTTCTATTTCATGATTTTCAACTTTGATAGTTCTATGGTTTATGTATTTATTCATCATTATTTTTGTTTTTTCTCTATTTATTTTTAATCCAATTTCTCTGGAGGCTTCATTTAGCTTATTTAGCCTTTCTTCCAGATCTACAAGATTATCTGCTATCAGGACAATATCATCTGCAGCCTTTCTCCATTTATGTTTATTCCTTTTGTTTCCCAATCAAGGGTTGTAAAGACTTCATCTAGCACAGCTGTAAATAATTTGGGAGATATGGTGTCGCCTTGCCGGATGCCTTTTTGTATTGGGAACTTTTCACTGTTTTTATATAATTTAATTACAGAAGTTGCATTATTGTAAATATGTTTTAGTGTTTCAATATATGGTTTCTCAGTTCCCTGGGTTTCAAGTGATTTTAGTGTTGCAGATGTTTTAACTGAATCAAATGCTTTTTCATAGTCTATATAGGCCAGACATAAGGGTTTGTTGCATTCAATTGATTTTTCAATGAGCTGTCTTAATGTGTGAATATGGTCCAAAATACTGTAATTCTTCCTAAATCCAGCTTGTTCACAGGATTGTATTCCCTCTAGTTTCGATTTTATTCTATTATTTATAATTTTTGTGAAAACTTTATATATGGTGGGGAGTAGGCTTATAGGTCTGTAGTTTTTAATTTCTTCCTTATTGCCCTTTTTAAAAATTAATATTAGAAATGAATTGTTCCAATTTTTTGGAATTTTTCTCTGTTTTAGGCATTTATTGAAGAGTTTACTCAACTGTTTGATGACAGGCTTCCTCCCAGTTTTAAGAAGTCTACCATAATTCCATCTTCTCCTGGGGCCTTTCCAATCTTCATTTCCCACAGTGCCATTTCCACTTCACCTTGTAAGATCTCAGGGGCATCATGTTCTTCCTCACTCAAGTTATCCATAGATGATTCTTGGATGTCCCGGTCTTTGTCTTCATAGAGTTCAGTATAAAATTCCTGAATTCTTTTGATTATTGCATCTCTATTTTTTATCAGTTCACCATTTTTTCCTCTTACAGCAGCTATTTCCTTTGTTCCAACTGATAATGTTCATCTTAGGACCTTCATATTACTATTGTTTTCTATTGTTTCTTTAATTTTCTTAGTATTATACGATCTAAGTTCATGTTTCATCCTTTTACGTATAGTTTTACAAATTTCCGTATATTCTATTTTATTGGTGTCATTCAAATCTCTTTTCCTGATCTACAAAACTTAAATATAGATTTCTGTTATATTCCCATGATTTCTCAACTATTTGTCGTAAAGTGAAAATCTGATCCCGACAGCTTCTATTTGGCCTGAACCCAGCTTGTTCTTCACCAAGCTTTCCACCACAATCCATTTCTCATGTATACTTGCATAAATCTTACCATGAACGCTCAACAGATAAATACCTCTAATTCTTACATTCAGTTTCATTTCCCTTTTTATATATGGATACCATGAGAGCTACTCCAATCATCTGGAATTCATCCCTCTGTCCTGGCCTTCTGAACTAAGCAGTGCAGCGACTCTAAGACTTTTATACCTCCATACTTGAGCATTTCTGGTCAAATCTCATCTACTCCAGCTGCTTTTCCACATTTCAGGCTTTTGATGGCTTTTTCTACTTCAAGTATGGATTTTTTTTTTTTTTATTTAGCATTTGTCTAAGAAGAATACATTCATATGCCACCACCACACACACACACACAAAAAAAAAAACACGTACAAGACAAAATGCAGTCACTATAGTCATATATACATATAAAAATATACAAATAAGCATATTAAAATTGAATGTCTAAGTTCGACAGCCAGTCAACAGCATCTGTAGAAACTGTTATAAAGTCAGTTACTGGTCCTATGTAGGCTCTGTGAGGACAGCCAAATGTGATATGTTGTATAGTTTGGTTATCTCACCATAGTCACAAGATGAGTTTAGTCTTATTCCCCAAGTAAATAAGGAAGCTCTGCACCTACCATGGTTGGTGTGAACCCTATTTAGGGAGGTCCATATTTTTCAAGGTAGGTCAAACCCTGATGGAAGGCTGTTGGGGTTAAAGACAATCTGCCAGATTACTGGGGCTTTGGCAGTCCATTCTGTGTGCCATGCTGTTGTTGCATCATAGCCCTCAGTGACAAGTCGTTGTGCTGTTATAATAGGCAGGTGTCTTGACTTAAGCCTCTGTGATGCAAAGCTGTCAATATCAGAGTGTACAGGAAGCAGTGAGTTCCGGCAAATTTGGTTATATTCGCATTGTCTTGGCGGTGTCGTTGTGATAGTTGTATGTGGCTCAAAACCGGTAGCCAATAGTCAATATGATGGAGTAGTCTTTATTGTTCCAGAAATAATATGCATTGTCTGATTCAACACAGTATCAATTAATTTAATGTGTGTACTGTTCAGCCAGACAGCTGAGCAGTATTCAGCAGTTGAGTAAATGAGGCCCAGAGCAGATGTCCTTAATGTGGAAACACAAGCTTCCCAGGTTGTACCAGCAAGTTTATGCAGTATGTTATTTCTAGTTCTGAGTTTGGCAGCAATATTGGAGCGATGTCTATTAAAGGAGAGGGTTATGCCCAGATACTTTGGATTAAAATTGTGCAGTAGTATATTCCCATTTAGCAGCACTCTCAAGATGTCTCGTTCCATGCTATTGTTCAAATGGAAACAGCATGTTTCAGTCTTGGTAGTGCTTGGAATAAGACCACTTCTCAAAGAAGTGGTTTAGCTCCTCTAGGTCACTACTTAGTATGTGCTCTATAGTACAGAAGTTCTAGTGTTGGAATGTGATGCATAAATCATCAGTATATGTGAATTTTCTACACATTATCCTTGGAAAGTCAGAAATATACAAACTGAATAGAAAGGGAGGGGCAAGAACTGGCCCAGTGCTGAAAATATTCCATTAAACCTTCAACATGATGTGCTCACAGCACTTAAGCCTCAGTACACAGATAAATATGGAAACACACAGCACAATTGGCAAAGCTAGTATAGTAGTAAGAAGTCAATGGAATAAGAAGAAAATTAGTCAAAACACTGGATGAAGCTGTATACAAGACAGTGTTGTTCAGACCTATTTTAATTTGTGGATATGAGAGCTGGGAGAGAAAGAAAACACTTCATTAAAGACTGGACACCAAAGATATGAGTGTTCTGAGAAAGATTAGGGAAGTGAACAGATAGCATCAATAACAGTATCATGAAGACAAATGAAGATGTTAGGACAGCACTTGACATTGTTAACATTCAGGAATGTGGTAGCAGATTTAATCTTTGGTAGTGGTATGGTCACTTAAACAGAATGAGAGAGAGGGGAAAGGTAAGCAAAACAACTATTCCTTGCTAGGATAGTAAAAAAAAAACATAAACAGAATAAAATAAAACAAACTAAGATGTAGGTGGATTGATACAGTAAAAAGCGCCTTAAAAGAGAGAAATATAAGATCTGATAATATTGGAGTCTTGATTGAAAACAGAATAATTGGAGGAAAATTGTTGATAAGAAGTTAGTAATGACTACTAAAATAATATCCTGTTGAAATTTTTTTCACTTGGTTATACTATAAATTAAAAATGCCAAGAAATTATATTCTTGGTTTAATCCTTTATCCAAGTGTATGCAAACAAAGCTTGCACATGAAGTAACTTCACATCACTTGCCTTAATATCCCATAATGCAAAGCACATATCCTTACAGATATGTAGAATGCTATACATTATGAGAAGGGTCATAATCCAGACTGGTTTTGACCTTTATTGAGGTCTCATTAGTAGGAGCTAGACCCTGGAAGATGCTGAGATTAAATCAATGAAGGAGTCACATTTCTACATACAAGTAGTAAAGTGGTGTATCACCTTATTACTAAAATACTCTGGATCAGAGATGGATGCTTAAACTTTTTTCACTTGGCTATACTATAAATTAAAGATGCCAAGAAATTATATTCTAGATTTCATCCTTTATCTAAGTGTACCAAGGAAGAGAGTGTGAGGAATCGTTTTAGGGAGAGAGTGTTAGAGAGGATTTCGGATGGACTGGAAAGTGTACAAGATTGGTGGAAACATAATTCAAAAGTAATCCTGAGCTGTGCAATCGAGGTGCTTGGTGAGACATCTGGAAAGATTAGAGAGCAGAAGGAGGGTTGGTGGTGGAATAATGATGTACAAGTGGCAGTGACAGCTAAGAGGAAGGCAAAGCAGAAGTGGGATGAGTCAAGAGTGGAAGAGGACAGAGAGGTGTAAAAAGAGAGAAAGCAAGAAGCCAAGAGAGTTGTGGCACAGGCGAAGGCCATGGCATATCAAGATCTGTATGATCAATTAGAAACAAAGGAAGGACAGAGAAAAATTTACCAACTAGCGAAATGTAGAAATAAAGCAGCTAAGGACATCTTACATGTGAGGCAGATCAAAGATGCTGAAGGAAGAGTATTATGGAGGGATGTGGACATAAGAAACAGATGGAAAATATACTTTGAGGGACTTCAGAATGAGGAAAATGCAAGGACTCACAGAGGAGATGGGCAGCCTTCTGAGGGGATGGTGCAGAACATCAGTAGAATGGAAGTGACGGAGGCCATGAAGAGGATGAGGAATGGAAAAGCGGTGGGTCCCGACAGAATTCCAGTGGAGGCATGGAAGGCGCTGGGGGAAGAGGGAATTGACCTGCTGTGGGACCTGTTCATGAAAGTTTGCCAACAGGAAAATATACCCGATGAATGGAGGGAGAGTACTCTTGTTCCCATCTACAAGGGTAAAGGGGATGCACAAGACTGTAAAAATTACAGAGGAATAAAGTTGATGTCCCACACAATGAAGATCCTAGAAAGGTTCTTGATGGTAGATTGAGGGAGGAGATGGAGATTGCAAAGGAACAATTTGGCTTCATGCCTGGTAGATCAACAACAGATGCTATCTTTGGGTTACGACAGATGATGGAAAAATATCGAGAGAAACAAAGGGAGCTACATCTGGTATTTATTGATCTGGAGAAAGCATACGATAGAGAGCCAAGGCAAGAAGTCTGGAGGTGTCTGAGGGAGAAGAAAGTGCCGGAGAAATATGTCAGGTTGGTGCAGGAAATGTACAGAAATGTGAAGACAAGTGTTCGGACCTGTTTGGGACAGACAGAAAGTTTTCAAGTAACAGTTGGCTTGCATCAAGGGTCAGCATTAAGTCCGTTTCTGTTTAATATTGTGATGGAGGTGGTAACAGAGGAGGTGAGAGAAGATGCACCTTGGACAATGTTGTATGCAGATGACATCTTGCTGTGTGTAGATTCAAGAGAAGAAGCAGAAACTAAACTGGAAAGATGGAGAAAAGTACTGGAAGAGAGAGGTATGAGACTGAGCAGAAGTAAGACAGAGTATATGTGTTGCGCAGTGGGCGGTGGCCAGGAGACAGACCTGGAGCTGGAAGGAAATGTCATCAGGAAGGTGAGAGACTTTAGATACTTAGGTTCGACAGTGGAAGAAGATGGAGGAGGTGAGAAGGAAGTGGGATGCAGGATACAAGCAGGTTGGAGGAACTGGAGAGAGATGGCTGGAGTGTTATGTGATAAGAGGGTGCCGATCAATCTGAAAGGCAAAATTTATAGGACAGTAGTGAGGCCAGCTATGACATATGCTATAGAAACTGTGGCCCTGAGGAAAAATAACATTAGCAGGATGGAAGTAGCAGAGATGAGAATGCTTAGGTGGATGTGCGGTGTGACCAGAAAGGATCATCTGAGAAATGACTATGTCAGGGGAACAGTGAAAGTTACGAACTTAGGAGCGAAAATACAGGAGGCAAGGTTGAGATGGTTTGGTCATGTGATGAGGAGGGAGGACGAATATGTGGGAAGAAGGGTCATGCAGATGGATGTGCAAGGAAGGCGGAAGCGTGGGCGGCCAAAGAAGAGATGGAGGGAGCTGGTAGAAGAGGACTTGAAGATGAAGAACTTGGATGTGGTGACAGCCCAAGACAGGAAGGTGTGGAGGAGACTCATAACAAACAGTGACCCCACTTAAGTGGGAGAAGCTGCAGAAGAAGAAGAAGATCTAAGTGTACCAATAGGGTAAAGGATAAAGGCAAATGATGTGGTCATTAACCTCTATATACAAGGATGCAACCAAGAATATAATTTCTTGGCATCTTTAATTTATAGCAAAATTTATGGTAATTTGAAGTGAAATTACTTCATAAAACTTGGATAAAAGATGAAAACAATTTCTTGGCATCTTTAATTCACAGACATGTACCCTTTAATTTTACTACTGAAAGTTTACTATTAGCTGGTTTAAAGTCTATGACACAGTTTTTAATATTCTTTTGGATCAAGGAAGCAATTCCTTTTTGCCCCCCCCCCTTTCTGGGATACCTGAGGGAAAAAAGATTTCCTTCCTCTGTTGTTAATTCTCCAGATTCTGGCCATCTTGCCTCACATACCAATAATGGACCATTCACAGCATGCTAATTCTTGTTGCAGAATCTTGAGTTGATCATGTTGATACAATGATCTAACATTCGCTGTTCCAATCACAAATCTGTTTCTCAGACAAAAATCATGTTTAAATATCTTTATATTCATGGAAAGATCATTGTCACCAATAGCACATTTTTCATAATCTCTCCTCGTGTCTCCAAAATATGACACAGGCTTTGTCTGGGTGACGACTGAGCCAGCATGGCATTCTGTAAGGTTTTTTCATATCTAATAGTGAGTAATTAAGGACAGGTGGTACCCATCTCCTCTCCTGTCTTCACCTACTGGGTGAGGCAAATACCTGGGAGAGAAGGTAGACTGACACTGCATAAGACTAAAAGAAATAGTAAAACAGGAAAGCTTCGCCTTACACACAAACACACAGCAAATACAGGCAACCAAGCAGTTGTTTGGCAAAAAAACAGAAATACGGTATATTGATCAAAATTGTTTTATAAGAACATTTAAAGAAACCTCAGAAATGCTCCATATCCTCCACACTATGTAACAAAAATCAAGATTTAATGCTACACTAAGTTTGGTCTGCATTCATCAAAAATCTAACAAACGCAGAATTGGAATATAACATGCTTCATGCAACAACTAGCATTGTTCGACCACTTGCACATTAGTTATTACAACAGTTGTTTTTTTTTTTTAAAACTAATAAGAAGAACTTCAACTAGTTTGTTGAAGTTCTTATAACATATGTATGTGTAATTAACTTTTTGGGTTATATTGTTTATTTTAATAAATATATTTATAGCAAACTCGCATTACAGTGAGTTTGCTATAACAGCATTTACAATACTACGAGTTGATTATATATGTTTTATATAGTCCAAATGAAAGTAAAAAAATGGACAGAAACATGAGACCTCCATCTGAGATTTAAATATATATTTAATAACAGTTTTTCAAATTACATAACACACAACTATAATAAATGAGAAAATTTTGAACCCACCTTTTCTATGGGAATGTGAAGAACTGAGGTCAGATAAGTAGGAAGCTCAGTCATTAATGTACCAAAGCCCCAATTTCCACAAAATTTGGATACTGTCAAAGCCCACAGAGGTACAGATGTTAAAACAGCTTTCCAGGGAATAACCTAGTAATTGTAATTTATAGTAGTTTTTTATTAATAGTTAAATTTAAATATATTATGAAATAACACTCGTTTAATTTTTTGAGAAAAACAAATGAGTTTCCTCTTGGTTCAAAATTATTAAAAGAAAGTATAACAAAAATACATTACTTTATATAAAATGAGAAAAAATAATTTTTACATCTGAAACCTTGAAGTTTGGTGGAAAAGTATATATGTTGGCTATTCATAACTATATTTTTTTAAGAAAATTACAATGTAGATCAATGTTAACTAAAATAAATTTAATTAATATTTCAATATTTTGGCAAAAATATTCTTCCAACTGCATTGTCAATTGGAACAAAATATAATAAGATATGTGCATGCAGATGCTGCACTAAGTAACAAAAAAAGCAGCATGTCAACTGAGAGGAGGACTAAAGTCCTAAATAGGTTACACCAAGTGGGCTAAATTGGATGTCCTTGGAAACATTTGAGGAGATAACTCTAAACTCTACCCCACATAGATTCACTGTTTGGGTGTGCTTTGTTGATGATGTTCTCCATTTGGCTGCATGCCTCAACATAATTCTAGCATACCTAAAAACATCAGTATCCCAGGATCTAGATATTGTTGTTGTTGTCGTATGGGGTACACCCCAATTTTCCTCATTCAGACCTTGGTTTTAAGTAGTAGTATGTATTTTTGACTGTAGATCCGTGTGTGTGTGTGTGTGTTAAAGGGCCAGTTTGCTGTTCTGGGGGACAAAAAACCCAAATTTCCAGGTGGAAAAATCCTCTATCTCTGTATGTGACCAGCTAATTCACCTTTTGTCAAAAGAGACCAGATAAAGTTTCTTCAACAGTATGGAATTCTTAAAACTTCATATAACAGGGCTAAATGCCAACAAAGGTTGGTTGATTGGTAAGGTCTCTGCTACTAATGGCTTATGCAAAAAGTTAAGCAAGTCTGAGCGTAGCTAGTAGTTGGAAGGGGTTTAATAGTTTGATGCTGCTGGCACTCTGCTGAGGACTGGCCATTCTCACAGGGTTAACTTCAGCCTGTAAATTGATGTAAGTCAGAGCTCTGTGCCCTCAGTGCAAGTGGGGGATATGACAAACATAACAGGGCTAAATTGACAGGAATCGAACCCAGGTCTTTCTGACTAAAGGGCTTCATCTATACCGACTGAGCTACAGAAGCTCTCAGGATCTAGTTCACATTAGAAAAAGAAAATGACAACAGTCTACTCTTCCTAAACACGTTAATTACATGCCAGCCTGATGGATCCCTTTCATTCTCTGTTTACAGAAAATCCACATACACCGGTAGATACATTCACAAACAATCACACCCCACTCCCCTCACACGAGTACGAATTATTAAAACTTCATATAACAGGGATAAATTCATTTGTGCAGATAACAGGGACCTCTCCACTGAACATGACCACCTTCACAAAACTTTCTTAGCCAATAGCTACAATTTCTACCATATCCAAAAAAATATTAAAACCTTAAACCCACACACCTTCTCCCCCCTCTCCAGAACAGGCTACACTAAAGTTATCACTATTCTATATATCCAAGGCGCATCCAAAAAAACAAACAAAAATAGTGCCCCTTGTGGGCTAAATTGGCCATCCTCTGTATTTCAGTTCAACACCCAAGAATGCCCAATTTAGCCCACTACAGGGCACTATTTAGGACGACTTTAGACCTATTTTCAGTTGACCTGCTTCATCTTCATTACTCAGTGTAGTGACTGCATGTATGTATCTTATTATATTTTGTTCCCTGACAATGGCAATTTGACTTTGCCAAAATATTGGAATATTAATTAAATTTATTTTTAGTTAATATTAGTTTAGGTTGTAATCTCCTTAAGAAATATAGTTATGAAACCTTGAAGTTTTTAAATTGATTTAGAGCTTATAAAAATACAGTTATTAGCTGAAAGGTGTTGCACTATTTAAAAAGATACAAACTCTGTCCAGAAATCTGCATGATCACTTTTTTTTCTTAATTTTCTGATTGTTTCAAATCAATAGTTTGTACCAAGACTAGGCAAAAACAGAGTAGCATGATAGCTCATGAGCTACCACAGTATTCTGAGTATAAAACACGGGTCATGTATTATCTATTCTTTCAATAAACACTGAAGTTATTCAGTTATTTATTAGAGACAAACTTTTCAGGTAGCACGGTCTAATGCAGCAGTTTTCATCCAGTTAGAAGCCTATCATACTCAGATAAGTACTTATTACCATCATCAAATTTCTGATACATATTTTCAAGAGGTGTGTAGAATTCTATGATAGTAGTAATATTAAGGTAATCATGTAGCCATAACATCCTATCAGAAATTTTCCTCCAAATTATATACCTCAAAATATATATCTAAAGATATAATTTCAGTATTTTAAGATACTAAGATTTAGCTGCATCATCAATCAATCTAAATCTGGGTCGTTTTTCTTTTTTTTTTTTTGGTCACCGGGTTTTCAGAAGGATGAAGAGATGTTGGAAAGGATCCAAAGGCGACTGACTAAGGTAGTTTCTGACCTCTGGAATGTCGAGTATGAGGAAACATTCAGAAGATGTAATTTGCAGAGTCTGGTGGACAGGAGGAAGAGGGGAGATATGACAGAGACCTACAAGTTGGTAAGGGGTTGTTATAGGATCAATGGTCCTACAGAGAAGTTCTACAGAGAATAGCGGGAGATCAGGGGGAGAACCAGAGGTCATCCTGGGAAATTGTATAAAGAGGATGTGAGTAGGGGAGTGAGAGGCAGGTTTTTTTCGTGCAGAGTTGTGAATGATTGGAATGCCTTGCCTGAGAGTGTGGTGTCTGCAAGGAGTTTGAGTGTGTTTAAGACACGGTATGATGAGATGTGTGTGTGTGTGTGTGTGTGTGTGTGTGTGTGTGTGTGTGTGTGTGTGTGTGTGTGTGTGTGTGTGTGTGATAAAAGGACCTCCCAGATGAGTCTTTTACTCCATGAGGTCTTGGGGTAATAATAATTAAATGAGCATTTCGTAATGTAATACTCTGTCACAAAATATATTTCAGCATTATAATTAAATTTACTACTTTTTGTGTCCACTAAGAGAATGAAGAATTAATGTTAATAAATCAAGTTACATTTATTAAAATTGTTTGTAACTTTGGTTTGTGTTGTTAAATATTGTTAACTTTGGCAACATATCACAATGGCAACAAAGACAGACGCTTGGAATTTGTGACATACATAGTGCAAGAACTGCAATGCATTTCAGCCAATACCAGCAGTTTGAAGATGGTGTATACACAGAGGGAGGAAAAAGACTACTCAGACTACTCATAACAGGTTTATGAGTAGTCTTTGATATTAGAAAGGATTATAGGAATGTATGCAGATAGCTATGGATTTATCTGAAAGTAGTTATTTCTTTAAAATGGTGTACAACCACCTGAAGATAATCTAGAAGAAGGCTTCAAATATTGTTTTTGTTGTAAGGAATATACAGTAGTTCAAGTTTTAGAAAGAGAAAATTCGAGTACTTTGTCTACTGTTTTTTTTTTTTTTAATATAACCCTGTGTTTGCTACTGACAACAAATGAAAATGAAGATAGAACCTTTTATTTCAAGTGAAGGTTATGTTTTTCTTGTAGACAGTGTTATGAGAGTGTGTGTGTGCATTACATAATACTGACAAGAAGAAAACTTATTCATATGAGAACTGAATTTATATAATGAAGATTTATTTCTTCTCTTCTTCTTCAACCTTTTGGTTCTGTCGACTGCTGGACAAAGGTCTCCCCCCATGATTTTCCAGACCACTCGGTTTTCTGCTTCTCCCATCCATCTCACTCCTGCAATTTGTTCCAGTTCATCCCTCCATCTTCTTCTTGGTCTTTCTCCATCCATTGATCTCCACTCTGTTGTTTTTTCTAGACTATCTCCCATCACTGCATCTGGCAATATGGCCAGTCCATCTCCACTTAGCCTGAAGATTTATTTAGAGACCTGTAAAGTAAACAGTTTAAATATTTTATCTTCATGCTTAACTTTCTGGAATAGGGTAAATATTCCTGAGAATTACTTTTACTGAAGCTACAAAAGTAGGATAATTTCTTTATTAGCAATGACTGTATTAAAATTCTATATTTGTTTAATCCTAGAACGGATTAATAAAGGAATTTCTTTCCCCTATTTGTGTTTAGAAGATTTTTTTTTTAAGTCCTGAAATTAATTTTAAGTGGGTGAATATGAGAGAGAAAGTGTATATTTTACAATTTTATTTATGTAAATAATAATGTTTGCATAGTTATTTAACAAAACATTGTTTCTTCTATGTTACAATTCTCTTGTCTTAATTAAGAGATAAGACAAGAGAACTGTCTTATCTCTTGTATCTTGATGAGCGCTTCAAGCTTTAAAACTGCGGAAGAGAGGTTGACAACCATGTTGTGGTTGCTATGGTAAAGAAGTAGAATTCTTTATCAAGTTCGTATATTTTTCCAAGCGCCGACTACGTATAGCTCCTAAATGAATACCTGCCGAGAAAATCATGATCCAAATAGAACGTGAAATTCGCAACCTTCCTAACTATATCACCAACAACATCAGACTGGATGTAGCCGGTGTTCTCACCAAAGCAAAACCTCCAAAAACCAACTTATTCAAAAACGAATATGCAGCTCTACTAGAAATGAAGAAAAACAAAAAAAAAAATAGTAATCACTAAAGCAGATAAGGGAAACACCACTGTAGTTCTCAATCAAAAGGACTACACAAGTAAGCTTAATGCTTTAGTATTAGACCGTACCACCTACCTCCCTATTGAATATAATCCTACCAGCTCTCAGATTAGAACTCTCCACAGATACCTTAAGAAGGTCACTTCTTGGCCTGTGGAAGTCACTAACAAGCTAAAACCTTATAACTTTAGACCCCCCCCCCGAATATATGGACTTCCAAAAATACATAAACAAAATGTGCCATTACCTCCCATAGTGGATGGCATTGATTCTCCCCACATACAAATTAGCCAAACATTTAGCCAAAGCACTCACACACTATACTGGCAACTCACCATCACACACAAAAAAACTCAGCCCACTTCAAAGCCAGTATAGAAAACCTCTCACTCCAACACACTGACATAATGGTCAATTTCGACGTCTCCTCCCTATTCACTAATGTCCCACTCAAGGAAACCCTAGACCTCATCTTGGATGAGGTCTAGGGATTCCTTGAGTTCCTCCCGATATCTCAGCCCTATTTCAGTTCATAATGAACTCAGGCTATTTCGTTTGGCAAGGAAAATTCTACGAACAGATAGAGAGGACATCCATGGGTTCACCACTTTCCCCACCCTTGGCCAACTTCTTTATGGAGACCTTTGAAGAAAAAAGCCTTAAACTCTGCCCCACAAAAACCCACTATTTGGCTTCAGTATGTGAATGATGTGTTTGACCACATGGCTCCAATACACTCCACCTAACTCACTTAAACAACCAACACCCCAGAGTCCAGTTCACCTTAAAAAATGAGGAAAACAACACCCTCCCCTTCCTAGACACTCTAATCACTCGCCAGCCTGATGGATCTTTGGTTTTCTCTGTTTATAGAAAATCCATCCATACAGGCAGATATATTCACCAGCAATACCACCCCCTACACACACAACAATATGGGGTTATAAAAACACTATTCAACAGGGCAAAATTAATCTGCTCAGATCATGATGCCCTAACCATTGAACTAAACAAACCACATCCTCAACACTTTCTTAGCCAATGGCTACAACCTCCAAAAAATCAAAGAAATACTAAAACCAGTAAACCACAACTCCCCTCCACAATAAAGATTACACTAAATCTATCACCATCCCATCCAGGGCACCTCTGAGAAAATAACCAATATCCTCAAAAAATATGACCTAACTTCTTGTTATAGACCATATAAAAAGTTGGCATCCCTTATCCACTCTACCAAAGACCAACCACTCTCCCTAGACCTACCTGGTGTATACCAGGTCCCTTGTAGCTGTAAATTGTCCTACTTTGGCCAAACAGGCAGGACAGCAAATATCAAGATTTCAGAACACAAAGACTACATCTGGTTTCACCAGTACAGCCACTCTGGGGTGGCAGACCATGGCTTAGATACCTGCCATAGAATTCGTTGGAAGAAACCTAAAATAATACACTGCAGCAAGTTCAAGTATGAAAGATTATTCATGGAATCATCAGCAGCTCTAAAAAACGTTCCAAATCTCAACAAATTTGGGTGCATGAAACTACCCCAAATTTGGGAAGCGTACATTATGAGAACTTCAGCCCAACGGCCAAGACAACCCAATTAGCTCGCTAGGACTTCAGGAACAATATTAGTTTCTTGCCTTCCTCATTTGCTTTTGTTAGTACCTGTGTGCACATACCATATTTGTATGTTCCTGAAGATGGCAATGTGACGTTGCCGAAATATTGAAGGTATTCATTAAAGTTTGCTTTAATTAATATCCGTTATATGCGTTGTTAATTCCTTAAGCTAATTACCAGTTATGTATGACCAACGTATAAGCCTTGCTACAAGAATTTAAGTAACTTAAATGTTTATAATAATACTTTTTGCATATCAACCAACTTTTGCAATCCACAAATCTATCCTCATAGGAAGCATTCCACAGACCACTGATTATCTTGGTCACTCACCAGTGGATCCTCTCCACTACTTTCTCATCCCCCCCCCCCAAGAAACCAAGGTGAACAGACCTAAGCACAGTAATCGAGATGTGGTCATGTTAAGGCTCTATAGAGAGGAATGATAACTCTGTTAACTCTACTTGTTAGTGTGTTCTTCCATAACCAAGTAATCCTGTGAGCTATCCTGACTACAACTTACATCCATTATGTTTTGCCCATACTGTTGGCCTATTCAAATCATCCTGCAAGCTCTCTACCTCACCCTAATTAACAATTACCCTACACAACTTTGCATCATTAGTGAACACCTGAATATCTGCCTTCGAATTATTTCTGATATCATTTATGTACAAATCAAGCAGTAGTGGTCCAAGCATAGAGCCCTGCAGTGCACTAGTTACCTGCCTTCTTCTGGATTCTGCTCCTCCTATCATACTACTTTTTTGGTATCTGACTATCTGCCATTCATTTATCCATATCACCAGTTTAATATCCATCTCCATCTGTTGTAGTTTTCATAATAGTTCCATGTAGTGTCCTGTCAAATGCCTTTGCAAAATTCAGCATTATCATGTAGCCATTCTCTTTATCCAACTCAGCTGTCACCCTATTAATGGATTGAGAGATGACCTATTCTTCACAAAGCGACACTGCCCCCCCCCCCCTCAGAACATCATATTCTTATCCACCATTCCTGAATTCTCTTTATGATCAACTTTTGCTACCTCCCAAGTCAAGACCACATGATCATTTTCCCTGAATGGAGGCACTGCAGCCATCTTAGTTATAGACAGGTCATCTGATTCTATAACAAGATCCAACACTCTCATAACCGATAATGTATGGCCGAGTCCCCTCCATCACATTCTGTTTCAAGTATTATCTCTCAATAAGTATATAAATTCCATTTCCTTCCTGCCATGTGATCTTTTCTACTTCCAATCTTCTCCAAAGTTGAAGTTCCCCATGATCGTTACTTAACTTGCACTCATCATATTAATCTACTGATGCATGTCTCCTACATCATACCTGGCACTCTCTGACCTACAGTAGCAGTGGCCAATTTTATATTTGGTCCTATTAGACACCAGATTGACTCAAAAGACTGCCAGCTGTCCAACTGACTCCAAATCTGGTTCTGTTATCATCAGCAATACTCCCCCACCCCCTCCAGTCCTGTCTACTCTATCTTCCCTGGCATCTGCTGTTAGCTAAGTCTTACTAATGCAAACTTTTGCATTAGTAAGACTAATGCAAAAGGTCATACAAACTTTTGGTGAGGCTGCATTAACCAATGCCAAAAACTCTTATACCTTATTCCTGATGCTTCTAGCATTAGTTGCCTGAGAGACTAAATTCCACATTTTTTGTTCATTCACACGCTCATCTGCTTCATAGGTGCGTTCACATACACTTGTCTGCATCCACCCTAATCGCCTTTGTACTTCCAAACTCTCAGTGAACAAAGTTCTCTCAAGACACCTAACTCCATATCCATTTAACTGCAGCCCATCAGCATTGTACAAATCTTTCCATTCATCAAACTCAGGTCATAGGTCCACAGACTCTATATCGTTCTGCACAACCTGCGTATTGATTCATTAGCTATCATCGCTTTCCTTCTCAGTTCACTTCTATTATAGTGTTGCTGAAGACTCAAACTTCACTCTCTTCTCTTCTTTTTCACTTCTTCCAACAACTCTTTCTCATGACATGAATTACCTTTAGGCTAATAATCTTTCCCATAAGCTCAATGTTTTCTTTTTTATTATTATTATTATTTTTTTAGTAGGCTTCTGAAGGCCTTTTAGGCTTTCAACCAAATGTAAATAAATCACTATTCTAAACTTTATTAAATAAGTTTACATATGTGAAATTTATAATGCAGCATGCATGCATGCATTCAGTTTCATTTCAGAAGCCTCTTAAACTAACCACAGCTTTCTAATTCTTTAGTAGTAGTTCTCCAAATATATTTTTCTTTCAGTTTTGTAAAAATATCCAATATGTTACATTTAATTATAATTCTAGATATAGAAGAGTTCATGACTGTGAAGTGGTCTGCACTTATTATTTATATGGGTACTCCATGAGGTCAGAAGACTTATCACAGGAGATCCACACTATCTTTTAACATAATACTTATCATATATCTCCTTAAATTTATTCACTGATGGGGTGCTAACAACCATCTCTGCCAATCCATTCCAATCATTCACCACTCTCCAAGTAAAGAACCTAGTCTGTACATGCTTACTTGGAAAACCCCCTTTTTCCTTACTTGGAAAACCCCCTTGTTTTCCCCCCTACTCCCCATGTATTAAAAAATTTCTTTTGTGCCAATTTTATAGAATCCCTTTAGTAACTTAAGTTTCTATCATATCCCCTATCACTGAAAATATAAATAACTAGTAAGAATTTTGTTTAAATCAAGTTATCAACCTGATGAAAGTAATGAAGAGTGGCTTATTCAATGTTAAATCCAAGGTTAAAGGTTAATTATCTGATTACATAATACAACTTCTAGAACTGTAAATTTATAAACTGCATACTCATTTACACAATTGCAAATCATAATGCAAACAATATTAAAAAAATAAGATTATAAAATTATAATAAAATTATCTAAAAAAATTAAATCTTCACTATACAATGGGTTTCAAGAACAAAATTTCAATGCAAGTTTAAGGTTCACTTCAGCATGAAGAGTTATGATATAAATTCAACTTTATTTACAGTAACTTTAGTCTTCCTTTATTCCTATTATTAGAATCAGTTTATGAGATCTAAACATTAATTTATAAAGAAAAGAAAAGGAAAAGAAGCCAAGTGTTAAATATCTCCATACCATGTTGGCACCACACAAACTTGCAGCCCTTTTCCATTCACCTAAGGACAAATTCCATCCCTTATATAATATCCAGGAGTACATAGTGTCTTGTGCCTCTTACTTGACAGATAGAAAGATCTGTTAACATCCTGCTTGGAGAATATAAGAAATACATCTGCTACCATCATTACAGCAAGTCAGCACTGGCTGGCCACATTTTGGATCCCCTCAAGATTGGATCAAAGTGAAGAAAACTACAGTACTACACAAGTCACTACAAGTTGGGGAGACTATTTTTGGAGTCAGCAACAACAACGAATCACTCTCTTAACTTAAAACAAGCATGACTGCATTCAGTAATAACATCTCCAACCTAACCAGTTGTAAATTTTTTTATCCAACATTACATGGCACAAATCAGGATGTTAGTTCTTTTTCTTGTATCTGTTATTTTGAATTGATGGTACACTACTACTTGACAGAATTTTGCCTATATTGTAAAAAGTTGTGCTCTAAGAATGCTGGTTTGAAAACAAGTGAAATATTAGTAGCTTAATAATTATTTTAATTTCTTCTTGTTGTGTTTAAAACTACTAAAATGAAGAAAACACGCCAACACCTTAGCCTATCTACACATTTAAAAAAGAACTTTGGTAATATCCAGTTTGCCCAATGAGAAGATTCCTATTCTTAGTGGCACAGACAGTTACCTCTGGCTCTTCCCAACACAACTACCATATCTACAGTTTTTTCTGTCTCCAAAAAACTTCACATCCTATATGTATAGATGGACTTGGGTATTGTTCGTTATTCATATACTTCGTGGTATAAAGAACACCAGAAGAAGAAACAGTAATTAGTTAATTTATTCAACTTGCTAATATTTGACTGTTTTTTTTTTATTTTTTTTTATCAGCATCATCAGAGCACAAATTACATTGCAGTGACACATGGCTCTCTATTACTGTTATGGAACCAATGTCCTAAAGGTGCCATCTAGGGATCATATACCATTGAAGTTAATTTAGAAAAGTTCATGTTATTGTGGTCTTAAGAATGACTGTCTCTCAGATCTTTGGAAAATTAATACTTGCTCTGGATATTCCATTACATAGGATTAAATGGAAGACAACTGTGCTATGCAAAATATGCTATACTATTTTTAGAATCAGCATCATCTATGGAGCCCTTCCCTAACCTTAAAGTATGGCTACATTAATTTGCTAAAGATCTAGGAGACAGTCAGTCTGAGACCATTAATTTGCTACGGCTACATTAATTTGCTAAAGATCTAGGAGACAGTCAGTCTGAGACCACAACAGCATGTACTTCTCTGAATTAATTTTGCTGTTATCCAACCCCCAAGGGCACCTTATTAGGACATCAGTTCCATTTCAGTTACAAATTGATGTTTTTCAATCATAATAACCAAAATGAGGTCACCACAGTTGTATTTTGTTCTCTGATGATGCTGGTTAGCAAACAAGCAAAATATTTGCTACTTCTATAAGTGAATTAATGACTGTGTCTTCTGGTGTTGCTGTTTATACCATAAAGCATTGTTATGAACTTGGCATCCTTGTCTGCTTGAGGCACAATTTTCACCTGTCCAAATCTCAAATTTGCACAAATTTAGAATGTTGCTATCACATTTGGGATGGCACACATGCTTCTCCCATTCCTGTTTCATTACATCTATATCTGATTTTCTGGAAGTATTCTTCGAAGATTACAACCTCCTGTTCTTCAAAAAGAATATCAATAGATACCCTCCCTTTATCTTCCTTAATATCTGTTGATACTTCACATTAATTTTCTATACAATTTCTTTAAATTCTCGTGTGAGACTGACATTTAAAAAGAAACCCAAGTCTTTAACCTCAACTAGCTGGTGCTTACCTCTTGTGAAGAAAACTGCTATGTATTGCTTCTATTATTTTTGAAAATAAAAAACAAGTATTCTGATTAAGCATCCAGAATTAGTACTGAGAAATTCTAATGCTGCTTGTTTTTACTGCAACTCATTAGAATGAAAAAAAAAAAAAAAACACTGTTTGAAAAGAAACTAATTCAATGAATATTACAAATGAGTTTTAATCTGAATTACAACAATTAGATTTCCTATCTAAAATCCCTCAAATTCATTAAACAAAATCAGAATCTGATCTGAATATTAATTCCTTCAAATTATTAAATATAACAAACATCATTCATCTCATTTAATACTTTTGGGTTTCCAGCAGAACCCTCATTTTGAAGAAACAGAGCTGAAATGTTGCACCAGAATATATCTGACAGATCAGTTTTAAAAGTTATTGAAGTCTACAAGAACTAGATTTTTATCCCATAGAGCAGTGAGACAATGATTTTACTGTTGAACTGGTCTGAATGAGTTTAAGAGAAGATAACCATTTCTTTCATTTCTAGTAATAACAATATATATTATATGGTAATAAACTTAGTAACATAAAACAAGAGTTTCTAAAAATCTCTTGTTTTCATGTAATAATCACATCACCTTGGGGATTATCTTGGGATTCCAAAGGTTTGAGAGGCCATAGTTTTAAAACCTTCATTTAATTTTTTTTAATTTAATTGTAAATTATGTTCTCATCTAAATTATAATTACTAGATAACTTAAACAAAAAACTTTATAGTTATTTAATTGCAGTTTAATGATTTTTTAATGTTTTTATTTTTGTTATTTTTTGTAAGAGACTTGCTAAACTAACTAAACACAAGTTCTAAGAAGACTTTGGTAAGAATATAGAAAATAAATATCAGGAAGATGGCAAAATATTCTGGAGGCTATCAAAAAATTAGAAATGAAGGAAAAAGTACAGTAAAAGGAATGAGAAGTGATAAAGATGGCATGTAAACTGAAGATAAACAATATTCTTCATGTTTGGAGTAATTACTTTGAAAGAGTACTAAATGAAGCAAGCAAGCAAGCAGTGTAAGCATGATAGTAGAAAACTCCCAACAGGCATGCAGTCAGGAATACATGTCCATACTTGAAGTAGAAAAAGTCATCATCAAAAATCTAAATATGGAAAGGCAGATGGAGCATATGAAATACAGCCAGAAATGCTCAAATATGGAGGTATAAAACTTTTACAGTGGCTGGAGTGCATAATTCAGAAGGCCGGTCAGGGTTGAATTCCAGATGAATGGAGCAGAGCTCTCATAGCACCATCTATAAAAAGGGAAATACAACTGACTGTGACAATTACAGATGTATTTCCCTACTGAGTGTTTCTGGTAAGATTTATGCAAGTATACTTGAGAAACGGCTAAGAAAAATTGTGGTAGGGAAGCTTAGTGAAGAACAGGCTGGATTCAGGGTCAAATAGAGGTTGTCAGGATCAGGATTTTCACTTTAAGTCAAATAGTCTCTATTTAAACTGTAAGTCAGCAGTTAGAATGGAAGGTTACGGTATAGGAAGATGGTTTGATGGTAAATCAAGTGTAAGACAAGGATACATCTTGACAGATATATCCTTGTCTTACATTATAAAAGATCACATTATAAAAGAAAGTGGTATTAAATCTGATATCAAAATTGGTGATGTTAATCTTAGCTGTTTACTTTATGCAAATGTTATACTTCTGAATAAATCTATACAAGTCTGCAAGATTGTCTGACTAAATGGAATAACTGTTGTAATAATTTGGTATGAGATCAGCAATAATAAGACAAAGACAATGAAAATAGGAAGAAACATTGAAAACATCAACTGTATCCTGAATGGGGAACCTATAGAACAAGTAAAACATTTCAGCTATTTAGGCACAATTTTTAGTGAAGATGGTAAATTAAATATGGAAATAGACAACGGAATTAGTAAAGCTAGTATGGTAGGAAGTCAGCTGAATAGATTTATATGGAATAAGAAAGAAATTGGTTAAAACACTAAATCAACTATATACAAGACAGTGTTCAAACCAATTTTAACTTATGGGTCTGAGAGCTGACTTAGAAATAAAAAACTATCAGACTAGAGACCTCTGAGAGAGATTAGGGAAGTGTATAGATGGCATCAATGACAGCATCATATTAAAAATGAGAATATTAGGAAGGATCTCAGCATTGTTAGTATTAAGGAATGTGTTAGCAGAGATAATCTCAGATGGTACAGTCACTGAAACAGAATGGGAGTGGAAACATTAGCAAAGCAAGTGTTCTTTGCCAGGTTGGCAGGAAAAAAACCCAGAGGAATCCCAAGACGTGGATAGATTGACACAGTAAAAAGTCTTAAAAGACAGAAATATAAGATTTGATAATATTGGAGTCTTGACAGATAAGATTAATTTAGATGAAAATTATTCATCGTAAGTTAGTAATGGTGTAACTTTTTCACATAGCACCATCATAATTATTCTGTACATACCCTGAGGATACATATCATGAATTTCATGATGATGTAAGAGACCAATGTAAAGAGATCTAGTTCATTCATCATGTAATGGTTCACAGAACTTCATCTAATATAGGGTGCTTACATCTCCCCCCCTTTTTTTTCTGATTTTAATCAATTAGGCCATGAAATAAATATTGATAAACATAAAAATTGAACCAAGCATTGCAAAATAAAGGTTTTGTCTCCAGTTAAAAATAAATAAATGCATAAATAAAATTTAAAAAATTAATACAGGCACTTGGAAATAAGTGAAAACTTATTTCCAAGTGTTTTTTATGTTCTTCTACTCTACATGAAAGTTAACTTTCATGTAGAGTAGAACATAAAAAGACGACATAAAACAAGAATCAAGTCAAGAGCACTATTTTGAATAATAGAGAGGCCAAGACACACAAAAAACTATTATGTCCATAAAAAAAAAAGATCAAGATTCTTTTTCCTTTCTTTCTAGCCAAAAGATTAATGAAATTATCTCATTTCAAATAGAAAAATTGATATGAAGATACAAATATAGAATGCTATTCTCTGGAAAAGACTATCTATATGACATCAGCATTTTATTTACAGAAATTTAACACACCTGAATGATGAATACTGCTCAATTCAATGACTATAAAAATCACTAAACATCTTTGTTTTATCGATGAAAACTACGGGGGATACGAGGGGGATATGTTCCAAGACACTCCGCAGATACCTGAAACCATGGGCAGTACCAAACCCTATATATACACTATGTTTTTTTCTATACATACATACCCATAATAAAATTTAATTTATAAATTAGGCACAGTAAGAGATTAACAACAATAACTAATAATAATATAGAATAATTATAATATCATAATGTAATAAAGTTATCAGAATGTGAATGGAATCTTAGCAACCTCAACACACTTTTTTTTTTATGATTTATTTATTATTTTATAAACGTGAGAATTTTCATCTTTTTCACTTAAAAGGAAGCACTTGAAGGCTTCTCTTTGGCATATTCAAATTGCCAGCATCACTACTCTTGCACTTTGAGGCCATTAATAAGTAAAATAAGGGTTACTTGAACACAAGTACTGCGACACCGCAGCAGCCGATCTGATAACCGAAAACTACTCAGAACGGCTTGCAATACCAGATATTCCTGATTTCTGAAAGGCTGCAATTTGCATGTAGCTTTCTCCACTTTTGCACTGAGTTGCCCTGGTATTGGACTACCTCTGGGATCAGCTGAATTGTCTATTACTAAAAGAAAAAGCTATATGGCTTCATTTCAGCAATGTAAAATTACATAGGCAAATTGGATATTATTATAGATCCAACATTATTTCAAAGACAAATATTTGTAGAAACTATGAAAGTTTCGTAAGTTGGCCTGAGAGCTTGCGAGAATACAATCATTGGCATCCCCGAGTTGCTTTAGCTACTTAAGTCAAGTAGGTAGTGCAACTCAGGGATGCCGATGATTGTATTCTTGTAAGCTCTCAGGTCAACTTATGAAACTTTCATAGTTTCTACAAATATTCGGCTTTGAAATAATGTTGGGTATAATATCCATTTTGCCGACATAATTATAAATAGTTTATTTCTGGAATTTTCCATTTAATATTTTTGGACCAGGGTTGACCACGGATAGTGAACCCATGGATAAGGGGGGAACTAACGTATATGCTGTCAATCTAATATTAACAATCAATATAAAAACCAGACCTTCTTTGATTTATCTAGATGTCGATTGCACTGAATGTAACTCAATTCTTTTGCAGTTATTCTTGGATGTTCTTCAGGAGAGTTACTAACCAGTTGTATCCACAAAAGAAACCATAAACATCCCAGAGTACCTATATACATAATTTCAATATTTTAAAACATTTACAGATCATGCTTAGCTCTTTTTACAATCTTACCATATATATACTTTTAATTCTTTTTAATGCATATTAATATGGTGAACAAATTTCAAAATTTTCAACTAGGAATTGATACTATACATATCAAAAATCACATATTTCATTGATATCATAGATTGGTAATGCAGCTTGATGTCAGAAGGTATGACAGAGTTTATCAGTTAAACATCCTACAATGAACTGTGCCAAATATATCTTCACAATGTGCTATCACGAATCATGACAGCAACTTTTAAGCCATGTATTATGCAAGTCATATATTACTTTTATTATAAAAATCTTCTTTCTTATCTATTGAATGATGGGTTGAATCCTATGAATAAATCTTTGCTATCTAGTTCTATCTCTGGCCATTTCTGTCATCTCTCTGAAGTTCAATAACTATGACCTTTCCTTCAAAGACTGCAGCCAAGTTCTTTTTGGTCTGCCTCTTGTTGTCTTCTTTCAATGATTCCATTCAAGATTATATTTGATAATCTTTGAAAGGGCATTCTCTGGAGTGTCCAAACCATCTTAATTTTAAGAATAATAGCTATGATATCTTCAGCATAGTTTTATTCGTGTTTGACTTGCCCATTTGTTTGTGTGCTGACCAGTAAGTCTTATTTATTTTTCTTAAGCATAATCCCATATTTGTATATTTGTTGTATAATGAAACTTGTGGAGCATTCATGACTAAACATACATACTCATATTTACTCATTAAAAAATCTTATTACTGTGGTTATGTGTGTATGTTTAGTCATATTTGCATATTTGTATCTACATCTCAGTTTATTTTATTAATTTATTTAATAATAATTTATTCACCAATTTATTCATATTAGACCATCCTTTGTTAAGTCTGTATTTTACTGTTTATGTTGTTGAGGTTGGGAATAATGAGACTACTAAGATATGTAAATTGTTTTACTAGTTCAAATATATTATTATTTAAGTTTATTGAAATTTTTTCCTTATCTCTTCCTATTTTCATTTTTTTAATTTTGTTTAGATTGATTTTCATTCCAAAAGTTTTGCACTCTTCATTTAAAAATTTTATTGTTTTTTCTAACTGTACTTCATATTCAGCAAGAATAATAATATCATCTGCATATTTAATGTGGCATATTCATGCCATTTATTTGTAGGCCTGGTTCTTCAGCTATGGATTTGATATTTGCATATGTGTCTTGTGTTCTACATAACCCAGTGAACTGCAACAGAAACAAAAACAAATTCTGATGCACTGTCCTATCCTCCATCAACAGTAAGAGAACACTACACAGAGCACCAGTGTCACCTTCTGTACACATGAATGTCCTTGTTTGAGGTCATTTCATTCCCAGTCTTTGCTGAGTATCTTCAAAGTGCTTCTGATAATGCTAGCTTGAGATGGTGAACCATATTTAATTTAGTTATTAAATAATTTATTTTCATTCCAGTTCTATCTAGTTGTTATTCAAGAATCTTCAACATTAATCACTACAATAGCTATGAAAATGTGAATATGGAAAAACAATCCAAAGTAGTGAATTCCGGTATGCTACTAGTAGTCATTCTACTTATCTTTGATTCAGAATCTGCACACATCACTTTCTGATATTTGCTAATACAAGCAGGTATCACTTTCTGATACCTGCTGGTCAGCAAGTCATTCATTACTACGGAACTATTATAATAGAGTTCTGTAATAAATAACAGCAGAGTTCAGTAAGACATAGAAGCATCACCATATAATCGTTACTTTGCCCAATCCTGCCATCATCCTATTATAGAACTGTAATATAATAAAGTCCTATATTAGGCCATGGAGAACACCATGATTCCTCTATTTGGTTTGGTTTTGAATTTAGAAGTGAAAGGACAAATAAGGCATACTGCACGAATACAGTTCACAATGTAATGAAATATAATAAATACAATGAGCATAAATAGGTATAAAAATCAGTGTATGTTCTATCACAAATTCAAGAAAATGTATAAAAACAAGAGAAAAAAAATTCATTAAAATACACACAAAAAATACCAAGTGTTAAAAGTGTAAGCTGAACTAATAAACTAATATATACAATATGTACATAATCTATATGAGATGATAAACATTAATGCTCTGTAAAAATTTAAAACTGAAATAATACTAAATGACCCTGATAAAATCTGCCTTAGTTTATAGAGCTCAGACAGATTATGAATATGACTAGGCTCGTAACAAAATGAGGGCAATCAATTAAAATGTGAATGATGTTTATTACGGTACTGCACAATTTGCACAGGCATGCCATCGTCATCCCTCAACATGAATGAACACATAAGATGACTATGACCTACACGGAGCTGAGCAAAAACAACTTCCTCTTTATCTTCCTATTTATCCTCAGTGGACCACAAGTTTGAAAGTGCTGGATCTGATAACAGCATCAGAAGATATATCCGCAACCTAGGCAGGCACTCTATCTCCAACTGGGGAGAGTGACCATACAGTCTTGTTCTGGGAAGTTGCTAAACATATGAAATTTTCTTTCAAAAAAAAAAAAGGTTCATGTTGAACTATACAACTGGTAATTATGACACACTTATGATACATCTTAGTGGAGTGCCATGGCTTGATAATTTACAAGAAAAGCCATGGCACTCCTCCAAAATGTCTCAGATAGCATTCCCAAGGTCAGGAGGATAAACCAAACGGGGAGTAGAGATATAAAGCAAGAGCTGCAAAAAGAAGAAAACACTTTGGAAGGTATATAGAGGAAAAAGTATCAGCATATTCACAAACTGTAGAGTGCAAGAAAGAAGAGTGACCTATGGTAAGAAAAGCCAAATCAGATTATGAGAGAAAATTAGCTAAGCAGGCTAAAGTAAATCCAAAAGTTTTTTTTTTGTTACGTAGCAAGTAAGAGGAAAAATGACTATGGCAGGATGACTTTAATCAATGCTGATGGTAGGAAGGTGACAGTGGAAAAAGAAATAGTTGAATTGCTGAATGAATATTTTCATAGAAGATGTATCATCCAGGTAAAGATCATGCAGTTGCTGACATGAGAGAGATATGCCAAAATTGAGATAAATGAACAGAAGGTTTTCGGCATGTTGAAAAATATCAATGTGAATACAGCAGTGAGATTGGATGACATGCCAGCCCTTGTATGTACTGTGTGAATCAGATGCACATGGTATCTGATTAGTTGACATTGTTAGATCTAAAATAGGTGACCTCATTTTACATGACGTCACCATTCCAGAATCTAACAGTAAACATAAAATAAATAAGCATACTTATCTTTTAGCACAGTATAACTATGTTTTTTTTGTAAACAACATCTTGTATATTAAACTTTGAATTATGTGAATTAAAATTAATGTATCTGGTGTCAAGTATAAATGTAAGTCAGCAAAAAGGGGCAGTTATAAGAGAAATTATTAGTGATTTTCAACAACTACAGTATACAGGAAACCAACATTCACAGGTCGTTATATTCTTAAAGAATCAGCCCATCATCCATGTCAAAAAACAGGAATTATAAAATACCTCATCAGAAGAGCCAAAACGAATTGTTCTACTTTTGATTATCTACAGAAAGAACTTTCTACTATCCAACAACACATGAAACTCAATGGCTTTTCTGAAAAAAGTACTCAACGTCTTCTCAATTCTTATAATCCTCCACAAAACAACAAAGTTTCAATACGTCGAGTGCCTATTCCTTATATCTCCGGTATTTCAGAACCTATCGCAAGAATTTTAAAGAAATATGATTTAACAACTACGTATTCACCTATTAACAAATTGTCTTCTCATTTTCCTTCTCCTAAAGACAAACGCTCAACTTTATCTCTTCCTGGAGTTTATCAAATTCCGTGCAACTGTGATCTCTCTTATTTTGGACAAACTGGACATTCTCTTGAAAAAAGAATCCAAGAACATCAATCATCCATTCTTCACAACAAACCTGAAAAGTCTGGATTGGCTCAACATGGGATTGAAACTGACCAGAGCATCCTTTGGTCCAGGACTTGCCTCTTACATAGATCCTGTTATAGGTTCGAACGTTTGTTCAAGGAAAGCGTGGAGGCCTTGCTCCATCGCCCCAACCTGAATCGTAATGACTGTATATCTATATCAAAAATCTGGGAAAGTCTAACCAAGATTACTCATTAATTATTTTTTTTTTTTTTTTTTTTTAATGGCAAATTCAATCATGTTTTTACTTCAAAATATTCTGTTTCATACTTAGTGATATAACATCACACGCCGTGTTCTAATTTTAACTATCTATTGTTAGTATTCTAGCTTGTATTTTTTAAACTGTTCTTGTAATACCATTGACGATGGTCTGCTATTTCCAGACCGAAATATTTGGTTAAATAAATATCTTTCTTGTGATTACGTGATTATATCATTCAGTCTTATGTCGCAAGTATCCTTGAAACAACAGAAACCGATAAAGATTAGATAAGTACTTTCGCATGTTCTAGCCCTTTTTTGAGAATTGACTAACAGTGCAAAAAGAGTATCTTAAACTTGTAATAGAAGGAAGTGTGAAGAATTGAGATTTCTGTAAAAGACTCTATACCTCTTGAAATGAACTTTAAGAACTTTCAGTTAGAGATTTTATCGTGATTCATTCGAGAAAGATTATCAATGTGCTAAATGCCTAAAGTGACCAATTGAGTTGTAGATAAGAATGTAAAAATAAGTTGAAATATTTAATTTGTTAACATTTAGAAATCAATGCTTAATTATTTTAAGGAACGAGAGAGTGAGAGAAAAGTAGAAGCTTAACTTAGAATTAATAATTGTCTTGTTTTTGTATTGCATTTCATAATGAGTTCATTAAATTTACTTGATACTTTACATGTCTGTATTTCTGATCATGCTGACTGACCCTGACCCTTCATAAAATATGAACCTGTGATTGTACGTGTGCACGGGGATATCCCAATTAAGAGTAGTAGGGCACGACTGCAATAAACTAGGAAACCTAAGGCTTCTGAATTTTAGCTAAGATTATTAGTAGCACCTGATATCCTATGACTATTCTTAGGCTGAGTTCAACTCTACCCTTAAGGCCCAGGCTGGTGCAGTAAATAAATTTGCCTGAGTGAATAGGATAGCTCATAGTATTCAGGGAACAGGTATTTCTGGCGGCCCTTAGAAAGTTAAATTACGTAAGGAATAAAAATAAAATGAATAAAGAATAGTATGATAGAACAAAGGCGCAGACCCGACGATAAGTATATAATAAGAGAAGGATTGTAAAGATTTGATAACATTAACACTAAGACATGATAAAAGTTAAAATTAAAATAAGAATAAGATAATAAAAGAATAAAAAGGAAACATAACGATAAAATAATAGCAATAAAACAGCCTACATAACAACATCAAGACAGAAGTAACAAATTACAGACAAGTATTAAATTATCAGAAGTGGTTGTTAAAGAATTTCAAAAGTTGGTTAAAGGTAAAATCTAACAGCAGGTGAACAGGGATACGATACTCTATAGTGGTCAGCGTGGCTTTGTAAACAGTAGGTGCTGTCTTAGTAATTTATTCACATTTTATAATAAAGTGACAGCAGAATTATTTAGGAAATGGCTACACCATGATGTTCCTGGACATCTGATGGGATACCACATGGAAAACTATAACAAAAGTTGGAGCAAATGGAAATGGATACGAAGTTTGTTGGATAGAGGGTGTCTGACAGAGAGCCACCATAGAGAAGTATATCGTGGAGTAGAATCTAGGTGAATGAGGATCACCAACAGTGGTGAGCTATAAGGGGCTTGCACGAGCCTTTGTTAAATTTTTCTCAAATTTGCGAGTCCCTTGTTCTTCCTTGTTTAATAATCTTGTAGAACTAGAAAATACCACTGCAAAATGTATACATGCTACTATAACTGCTACTTTAAATTCATATGAATTTTCTGATAACTATTTAAAAAATCATCTCATTGCATTTTGTTCTGATGGAGCTAGTGTAATATTAGGAAACAAATCAGGTGTTGCAATCAAACTTCTACAAAAATTCCCAACATTGTGATTTAGCATTGTGTAGCGCATCGTTTACACTTAGCATTAGACAATTCGATAAAAAAACATTAAAGAAATAAATCATTTTGAAAAATTTATGGATAAATTATATGCTTTTTATCATTAATCATCAAAAAAATCAACGAGAATTAAATACGATTGCAAAAGACCTTGGTATCGAAATTTTAAAGATCGGCCATGTTTTGGACCATGATGGGCAGCTTGCAGTTTACGAACGGCCCTTGCTGTGTGGAGAAATTACCCAGCTTTATGCAAGCATTTTGCATCAAACGATAAATATAAAGACTTTTTAAACCGACTTCTCAATTTGGAATTTTTAAAAGATCTAGCATTAATGATTGATATCCTACAGGAATTATCATATCTGTCAGAAGTATTATAAGTATTATAAGAAAAAAAAAAAAGGGGCTAAGTTAGCCCCTTTTTTTTTTCTTTTTTTTTTTGCTCGACGATGCGAGCCCTTTGTTAAAATTTCCATAGCTCACCACTGGTTACCAGTGCATCAGTATCTCAGGGTTCTGTACTAGGCCATCACTCTTTAACTTGTATATCAATGATATAGGGATGTTTTTTGGGGGGAGGGGGGGTTCAATTGTTTGCTGATAATGCAAACCTGGGAAAGGCCATAGTTATAAAAGTGATGATGATGAAGGGTACATGATACAGGATGATTTAAATAAACTGGCACTATGGGCAAGGATAATGATCCAATTTAATTTTGCAAATTATAAGATTATGTACTGTGGGTTGAAAAGGTTACATACTATGTATCACACTGATGGCGAATGAACTGCATGAAACTGAAACGCCTAGTGACTTGAGGATAATGGGGAACAGAGAGTTGAAGTTCAGAGGCATATTGCAAAAGTTGGTAAATAGCTCAAAGGATCTTGAATGTTGAAAAACAAGCTTACAAATAAAGATAGGGAAGTTATTATAACTCTTTATAAGGCTATGATTCAGCCACATCTTGGCTGCCCTGCACAGGTTTGGCAATTTGAATTTCTTGGGATCAGGAGGTGGTAGAGAGGATTTACAGACAAATGACCAAGCTGGTGAAAGGCCTGTGAAATGCTCCCTATGAGGATAGGTTGAAGGTGTGTAGGTTACAAAGTCTAGTTGATAGGAAGAAGAGAGGGTACATGATAAAAACTTATAAGATATTAAAGGGGTTTAATAAACTGATGCAAAGGAAAATTTTCAATATATGACAAACAGTCACAGAACTATAGGTCATCTATGGAAGTTAAGTAAAGTGTGGTTAGTAAGCGTGTGCAAACTGGATTTTTTTACATGGAGAGTGGTGAATGAGTGGAATGAATTGCCAGAATTGCCAAGGCAGTGAATGAATTTAAGGGGAGGTTTGATAGGTTTTGTGTGTATGAAAGTTAGCATGAGTCTCCAGACTTCATGGAGATACTGTATAGTAATAATAATTGTCCTTGCATTGACTTGATTTGATGGAGCATGACATTGGCCTCTATTCCATAATACTGCCACTGGGATAAATGTTTGTCTTATTCTTATAATATGCCTGTAATCAGTGTAAGGGATAGGTCGATGGCAAAAGCTTCAGCAAAAAGCTGACCTAGCTGACATTGGGATTAAGGAAATGAGGCTGCTGAAGTATCAGCAGCCTCATTTCCTTAATCCCAATGTGGCTTGGATTCTTTATTTTCTGGACCTTGATGATGAACACCGGATTCATAATTCCTTTTGGCTTTGATGATTGATATGTCCTGCTTTGACTCGACAACATTTGAAAGCAATGAGGCTTTTTGTTGTTGTGGACTATCTGCAAAAGATACTCCAAGAATTCTTTTAAGCTTCTTTGGCTGCTGTGTAATCAATGTTCCATCACAGTTTAAAGAAAAGAGAAAACTGATTAGAAGCTTTAGGAATTGCAGTTGTGGCAGCACTTGTAATATACTGTCACATGATTTTCACATCGTCATTGATAGGAGATGAGCTAACTGCTAAGGAGGAGGAGGAGTTGAGCTAGTAACCTTACTAGATTTTCCATTGTGATATCTATAATGTAGTAAATTGTTGTCTATGCAAAAAAGTAGATATCACAGGGATAAAATTATTCTTGAATAAGCCTGCTATCAATTTCCCACTTGAATAACAGGAGGAGCAGACAGTTAAGTCAAAGGTAGTAAATGTTAGGAGGCAATAAAAGAAGTTTTGCTTCCTTTTTTCAAGAGAGAGAGAGAGAGAGAGAGAGATTGTTGTTATTGTCATGCATATTTTCAACAACTCTTCCTCTGATGTTAGTTCAGGCACTACCCAAAATGTAATGTCCATTTAAATCCTCCATTAGAAGTAAAGGGGATGGTAACTGCAATAAAACATCAAGATCATCCTGAGAGATATGTGCAGAAGGAGGTAAGTAGATGCAGCATGCGATTGTAAGAGGCTGAGGGTTGGATGGCAAATGCCTCTATATTTATATTAAATGGGACTTGTTTCAAAGGGGGGGGGGGTATCCACAGGGATGTCAAATCATCAGTGAGTAGGTCCATCCTTTGTCCTATTTTTATGAATAATAATGACTACATTTTGTAAAGCCGGATTGTCACTGGAGTTCAGATATGTTTCTGCAGACAGAAATTTAAATTAATTATTTAAATTAATTTAAATAATTAAATCCAATTAATTTTTATAAATTATTGGATTTTTATTTAAAAGAACCATTTTGGGAATATAATCAAGAGTGAGTCCCCATCATTTTTTTCTTATATATTCTTCAGAGAGACAGCGATCAGGGATGTTGTAATTGTGAGCAGGTGGGACTGCCAGGTTTTATTGTCGACACCAACATTTTTTTTTTTTTTTTTTACTATTGCCTTCTCAGCATAAGAGGGTTTATCACTAGATGATGATACTCTTGCAGTATACTGCTTCTTCATCTACTAATAACAGATGCTCTGTTTGGTTTTTATTTTTTGGATCTCCTTTTCATCCTTCTACCTATGACATGCTTGGGAGTATGCTGGGTGATCTCCCTCACAATTAGGGCATTTTGGTGTTATGCTTTTACGTTGTTCTGGTTTTTCCTCATTGTTTTAAAGTCATTAATGACATAATTTATGTTCTTACAGTTTTTGTTTGAGATGACCATACTTTTGACATTTAAAACAGTGCAAAAGGTTTCAGAAGTAGAGTCTAACTGGACAGTTCAGATATCCTGCTTTCGTAAGTGTTGATAGTTTAGGCTTGTTGAAAAGAGAAGGAAAAAAATATTTATTAAACTCACTAATATTTCTTTGGTTCTCTAACCAGCATCTGATAGGAGAAGAACTAAGGTCTTTTTTTTATTCTGAAGGTAAAGGGAAAAAAACTAGGGTCTTTTTATTGTGCGAAAAAAACAAACTGTACTCTGGAAGTACTACAAGTGACTAGGTTGTTACTGTTTGCGGAGGGTTGTTGAGATGCTTGAACATTACAAGATTTGTAATATGAGGACTGCTGGTGAATGCTATCATCATCAAATCTGTAAGGCTGTCAGTTCAGAAGGTGATTTATATAGATGATAGAGAGGGTGGGTGATATAACTGCACAGAGGAGCATTTGCATTAGTCAGAAAATTTGAAGAAAGAACTTCCTCCACCATTACATGCAGTGAAAAATTGGCTAAGAGAAAATTGGCAATCCAATTACAAAGGAATACAAGCAAGAAATAAGATTAGCAGTTGCTGAGAAGTCCATGATACTAAACTCTATTAAATGCCATGGAAATGTCAAATGCAACAGCATGAGTTTTTTCTCCAAACTTTTCTGTGCCTGTCATGAGGTAAGTGATGGAGCCAAGGAGATCTGCAATGCATCTGACCAGCAAAATCCATACTGGTGGTCACTGATTAGTGACAGTTCTCCAGGTGTTGAAGTTGACTATTGCTGACTTTCTGTATTATTTCAGCCAACACTGACGTTAGAGCAATAAGTTGAAAGTTCAGTAGTAAACATTTATTGCATGTTTTTGAAATTATCTGTGTGTGTGGGCTTGCTTCCATACTGTAAGGTGGATTACAGCTGAGTATAATATAGTGTGGCAATGATAGAGTAACAGAAGGTATGCAAATACAGTGTTCTAGGTAAAGGAGCAGGTGATTTTCTTAGTCATCAATAAAGATGATTTATGGTTTTAATGGTGCAAGGACAGCAAAAGTCATGCTGCACCATATCAAAGGTTAAGCAGTAGAAAAGGTAAGATAATCACAAACATTCATGCCCACAGCAGTCATCTATGCAGAAGTTCGATGTGAAGAATGGTGCAGAAGATCAGCTTTATCATTAGTTGATGCTGAAATACTGGATGAGAGGGAGAAATGAAAGAATAGATGGACAGAAGTCGAACCCGACAGCTTTTGCAAGGGACAGAAGACATTTAATTTTTTTTAATGTTTTCTACATTTGACATTTTCAAACCTAGACAGTTATTGATGTTTTTGTAAGTGGTGTGGACTTCAGTGTAGGCTATGAATGAAGCTGAAGTTTTTGTCTCAAACCATTTGTCATATGCTTTTTTTTTTATTTATTTTTATGTTGAACCACCCTAGCACAATTTTTGGAAAACCATGGCTTGGATACTGGGTGGGAACTCTGAACAGAGTGGAAAATGAAAGCCCTAATTCCATCATAGATAATTTCAGTAACAAGATCAAAACAAATATTTGGATCTGGAGGAGGACAGTAGTACGAGGGTGGTCTGAAAAGTTCTCAGCCTTGGCCATAGATGGCAACAATATCGGCAAGATTTTTTTTCTAAGTTGGCACATCTGTCATAAGCATCCATGTGAAATTGCAAGCCATTCTATCAAGTAGTTTTTTTTTTTTTTATACAGCTGTCGGAAGCTAAAGTGTTATCTGTATCCCTCAAAATGGATAAAATTGAGTACCGTGCAGTTATAAATTTCTTTGTAAAAGAATGTTTAACGCCAAAAGAAATTCATTCGAAGTTCATAAAAGTTTATGGGCACTCTTCCCCTTCATTTCTGACAAATAAGAAATGGACTGCTGAGTTTAAACATGGCTGTACCAGCATTGAAGATGATCCACGTGAAGGACGTCCAAAAAAGTGTAACAGCACCAGAAATCATTGATCAAGTGCATGATATGGTATTGAATGACCAGAAGCCTCGCATGAAAATCTCTGAATGGTGTTTGGAGCATTTTAACAAGAATAAAACTGATTTTGTGCATCGATTTATTACTATGGATGAGACCTGGATTCACCATTACACACCAGAATCCAAACAGCAGTCAAAACAGTAGACAGAAGCCGGTTGTTCAGCACCAAAGAAGACAAAGTCCATTCCATCAGCAGGAAAGGTCATGACATCAGTGTTTTGGAATGCTAAAGGCATTCTGTTTATTAATTATCTTGAAAAGGATAAAACAGTAACGGAAAATATTATTCCGATCTTTTAACCAAACTAGATGAAAAAAGTTTTAAAAGAGGTAAACCATGAGTAGACATAACTATATATAATAAATAACGGAAAAACTCACGTAGAAATATTATTTAATGGTATAATTTTCGCCCGTGTGTCACAGGCATCTTCAGTACAATTAGGCACAAAAATCAAACATTAACTGACAATTCCAAAAAGCGCCACCTAAGTAGCTGGTGTAAGATAACTAAAAAGGTCAATAACTTTCCTAAAAAAAAAAAAAAAAAAAAAAAAAAAAAAAAATTAATACAATAAAAAGTTAGGAAAGATTAGCTGATTTGTAAAGTACTATCTCCCATAAAGGGGATAGACGTAAGCCGTCGGATCTGTTTAAGTTAGGAGAATGAAGTAGAGTTTCACATGCTTCTTTATAAAGGCGTTCCATGAGAAACTGACTTTTGTGAAGAACTCTTGTCTTTTTCCAATGAACTCTGTGTCTAGTGAAGATGGCATGTTCTGCAAGTCCAGACTTTTCAGGTTTAAAGTATTCAATATAAGATTGGTGTTCTTCTAGCCGAATGGAGGCAGATCTTCCCGTTTGTCCGAAATAACATAATCCACAAGAGCACGGAATCTGGTAGACACCTGGATGATTAAGATGTGGAAGCTTGTCCTTTGGAGAAGCGAGAAAGGAGGAGATTTTTCTAAACGGTCGAAAGGCAACAAAAATATTCAGTGGTTTTAAAATTTTTGCTATACGTTCACTGATGCCTTGTATATAAGGGATGGTAATGCGCGTTATTTCCTCTGTGTTTGAAGAGGGAGACATATTAAATCTACTCAAAGTTCTTTTAATGAAGGAATTCTTATAGCCATTAGATAGAAAGGAAGAAGTTATATATCGTATTTCTTTCTGTAAAAGATCGTCTGTAGAACAAAAGGAGTGGGCCCGATGAACCAGTGTTTTAATAGTTCCTGCCTTTTGACTGGGATGGTGATGAGATTCCGCATGGATATAATGGCCTGTATGAGTCTTCTTTCTATAAACAGAGAAATGTAGGTTACCATCTGGTTGGCGAAGAATTAGAAGATCTAAAAAGGCTAACTGCTTATTTGATTCTACTTCTAGGGTAAACTTGATCCTAGGATGAAATGCGTTTAACTTATTGAGAAATTGTTGAAGTTCATCAGAAGAGCCATTCCATACAGCAAAAATGTCATCGACATATCTGAACCAATGAGTAGGTCTGGGAGAAATATTGTCAAAGATACGTTGTTCAAAATGTTCCATAAAGAAATTGGAGATAGCAGGAGAGAGAGGATTACCCATTGCTGTTCCTTCAATTTGTTGATACAACTTATTTTTAAAAGAAAAATAACCAGAATTTATTACAAAATCAAATAAGTTTACAATGTCTGAAGGAAATTCCTGTTGTAGTAATTCAATACTTTCCGAAAGAGGCACATTTGTAAATAAAGAAACAACATCTAAACTGATCATGATATCAGAAACGTCCAAATGAAGATCTGAAATTTTATTTTTAAAATCCAAAGTATTTTTTATATAAGTATCAGTTCTTCTAGTTGAAGAGGAGAGTAAATTAGATAAAAATTTTGAGATTTTGTAAGTTGGGCAACCTATACAATCTACGACTGGTCTTAACGGAATGCCTGGTTTATGAACTTTTGGAAGACCATACAATCTAGGTGGACGACCGAAGAAGGTTTTAAGTTTTTTCTTTTGATCTTCATTCCATGTAGATACATTATCTATAAGAGAATTAAGTCTCTTCAATTGACTCCGGGTAGGATCCGATGTAAGAGGCCTATAAGTTGAATAGTCGCGAAGTAAAAGAGACATTTTTCTCTCATATTCCTTCCTATCTTGAATCACTACAGCCTTCCCCTTATCAGCTTTCGTAATTATTAAATTATTGTTATTCTTCAGTGATTTCAATGCTTTAAATTCAGAGTAAGAAAGATTAGGACGAGGAGTCTTGGCATGAAAAAGAATTTGTGCACATTCAAAACGTAACCTGTTGGCTGTATTTTGGGATAAGGATCGAATACCCCTGTCTATGTTATGAAAAAAATCCATAATAGGCACCTTATTCGGCGTAACAGCGAAATCATATCCTTTTGATAAAACAAAACGTTCACAGTCTGTTAGTGGACGTCCGGAAACATTTATGACTACTTTATCTATATCAATAGTATTATTACTGGATCTAGGTAAGCTGACTAGTGATTCAAATTTGCGTTTCAGCTTGTCACGAGAATCATTGAAAACCTTTAAGTAAGAACTCGAAGATATGCGCATTACAGTAGTAAAAGTTTCAACAGTTAAAATAGATTCCAGAGCAATTTTTATATCCATAATTTCTCTATTTAAGATGGCAAGAGATTTTTTAGCTTCGTGTAGCTGAATATTTAAAAGAGACTTACTAGCTTTGAAGTAGATCCGATGAGCTTTTGGGGACCTAAAAACTTCTTTTTATAGTTATGTCTACTCATGGTATTAATAATACTATTGATATTAAGTTTTAAAAGAGGTAAACCATGAGTAGACATAACTATATATAGTTATGTCTACTCATGGTTTACCTCTTTTAAAACTTATTGCTAGACTTCACGGAGAGTCTATTTCCAGACAATCTGCTAGATACGGTAAAGTATTGATAAAGAAGGCCAAATGCATTAACAGATTAATATTCCTTAAACGATGTAAGATGGCCCAGGTTATTCCAACCTGTTGTGAAATAAAAGAAGTTTTTAGGTCCCCAAAAGCTCATCGGATCTACTTCAAAGCTAGTAAGTCTCTTTTAAATATTCAGCTACACGAAGCTAAAAAATCTCTTGCCATCTTAAATAGAGAAATTATGGATATAAAAATTGCTCTGGAATCTATTTTAACTGTTGAAACTTTTACTACTGTAATGCGCATATCTTCGAGTTCTTACTTAAAGGTTTTCAATGATTCTCGTGACAAGCTGAAACGCAAATTTGAATCACTAGTCAGCTTACCTAGATCCAGTAATAATACTATTGATATAGATAAAGTAGTCATAAATGTTTCCGGACGTCCACTAACAGACTGTGAACGTTTTGTTTTATCAAAAGGATATGATTTCGCTGTTACGCCGAATAAGGTGCCTATTATGGATTTTTTTCATAACATAGACAGGGGTATTCGATCCTTATCCCAAAATACAGCCAACAGGTTACGTTTTGAATGTGCACAAATTCTTTTTCATGCCAAGACTCCTCGTCCTAATCTTTCTTACTCTGAATTTAAAGCATTGAAATCACTGAAGAATAACAATAATTTAATAATTACGAAAGCTGATAAGGGGAAGGCTGTAGTGATTCAAGATAGGAAGGAATATGAGAGAAAAATGTCTCTTTTACTTCGCGACTATTCAACTTATAGGCCTCTTACATCGGATCCTACCCGGAGTCAATTGAAGAGACTTAATTCTCTTATAGATAATGTATCTACATGGAATGAAGATCAAAAGAAAAAACTTAAAACCTTCTTCGGTCGTCCACCTAGATTGTATGGTCTTCCAAAAGTTCATAAACCAGGCATTCCGTTAAGACCAGTCGTAGATTGTATAGGTTGCCCAACTTACAAAATCTCAAAATTTTTATCTAATTTACTCTCCTCTTCAACTAGAAGAACTGATACTTATATAAAAAATACTTTGGATTTTAAAAATAAAATTTCAGATCTTCATTTGGACGTTTCTGATATCATGATCAGTTTAGATGTTGTTTCTTTATTTACAAATGTGCCTCTTTCGGAAAGTATTGAATTACTACAACAGGAATTTCCTTCAGACATTGTAAACTTATTTGATTTTGTAATAAATTCTGGTTATTTTTCTTTTAAAAATAAGTTGTATCAACAAATTGAAGGAACAGCAATGGGTAATCCTCTCTCTCCTGCTATCTCCAATTTCTTTATGGAACATTTTGAACAACGTATCTTTGACAATATTTCTCCCAGACCTACTCATTGGTTCAGATATGTCGATGACATTTTTGCTGTATGGAATGGCTCTTCTGATGAACTTCAACAATTTCTCAATAAGTTAAACGCATTTCATCCTAGGATCAAGTTTACCCTAGAAGTAGAATCAAATAAGCAGTTAGCCTTTTTAGATCTTCTAATTCTTCGCCAACCAGATGGTAACCTACATTTCTCTGTTTATAGAAAGAAGACTCATACAGGCCATTATATCCATGCGGAATCTCATCACCATCCCAGTCAAAAGGCAGGAACTATTAAAACACTGGTTCATCGGGCCCACTCCTTTTGTTCTACAGACGATCTTTTACAGAAAGAAATACGATATATAACTTCTTCCTTTCTATCTAATGGCTATAAGAATTACTTCATTAAAAGAACTTTGAGTAGATTTAATATGTCTCCCTCTTCAAACACAGAGGAAATAACGCGCATTACCATCCCTTATATACAAGGCATCAGTGAACGTATAGCAAAAATTTTAAAACCACTGAATATTTTTGTTGCCTTTCGACCGTTTAGAAAAATCTCCTCCTTTCTCGCTTCTCCAAAGGACAAGCTTCCACATCTTAATCATCCAGGTGTCTACCAGATTCCGTGCTCTTGTGGATTATGTTATTTCGGACAAACGGGAAGATCTGCCTCCATTCGGCTAGAAGAACACCAATCTTATATTGAATACTTTAAACCTGAAAAGTCTGGACTTGCAGAACATGCCATCTTCACTAGACACAGAGTTCATTGGAAAAAGACAAGAGTTCTTCACAAAAGTCAGTTTCTCATGGAACGCCTTTATAAAGAAGCATGTGAAACTCTACTTCATTCTCCTAACTTAAACAGATCCGACGGCTTACGTCTATCCCCTTTATGGGAGATAGTACTTTACAAATCAGCTAATCTTTCCTAACTTTTTATTGTATTAATTTTTTTTTTTTTTTTTTTTTTTTTTTTTTTTTAGGAAAGTTATTGACCTTTTTAGTTATCTTACACCAGCTACTTAGGTGGCGCTTTTTGGAATTGTCAGTTAATGTTTGATTTTTGTGCCTAATTGTACTGAAGATGCCTGTGACACACGGGCGAAAATTATACCATTAAATAATATTTCTACGTGAGTTTTTCCGTTATTTATTATATATAGATGAAAAAATTTGTGACTGTTTGCAGAAGAAAAAATCATCTTTCATCAAGACAATGCGCCTGCCCACAAAAGTGTTTTGGCAATGGGAAAATTAAGAGATCTGCACTATGAATTGTTGGAACATCCACCCTATTCCCCAGATTTGGCTACCTCTGACTTCTATCTCTTCCCAAAACTAAAACCCTTCCTCACTGGTCAGCATTTTTCTTCGAATCAAGAAGTGATTACAGTTGTAAAGGAGTATTTTGCAAATCTTACTGAGAACAACTACAAGGATGGGATAATGGTACTGGAGCATCGCTGGAATAAATGCATTAGTCTTAAGGGAGATTAGGTTGAAAAATAAAAATAATTTTGAAATTATAAATTCGTTTTTTTTTTCATTGTTAGGCCGAGAACTTTTCAGACCACCCTTGTATAAGGACAGAAATTGAGGAGTAGAAGTCTTGGAGATTTTCCCATCTGATGTTGTAGTGCCAAAGGACACAAAGCTGTGAATGCCTGAAGAAAGACACTAGAGATAAAACTCAGATGAGATTGTGATCTAAACTACCAAGAGGAGAAGTCACCTCAACAGTGTACAATGAATAATTTGCTTTAGGTTACTGCTTAAAGCAAATACCTCAGTTTTTCTTCCAGCCTGGTCAGCAGAATTGAAAAAAGGGGACACAGCTGGAGTTGTGTCGAGGAAAGTCACCAAGGGAGATGACTTCACTAATAGGAACTAAGTTGGTTTACATGAAATCAAGCTTCAAGGATAAGCAGTCAAACAGGTCAGAATGATTTTCAGATTTGGAATGCAAAAGAAGCAATATGATTCCTTCTGCCATAAGGAATAACATAACATAGCATGTAGTTCAGAAAGTTTAGATGAGGCTGTTGAAAGTTTTTTTCATTTAGTTATAAATTAAATTAAAGATGAACTTGCATCTTTAATTTAATTCTTTGTTTATCCTTTAGCCAAGTGTAAGCAAACAAAGTTTGCACATGAAGTATCTTCATGACTGAGCTACTTGTATATACAAGCTAATGACTTTACATCATTTGCTTTAGTATCCCATAATACAAAGCACACATCCTTACAGAGTGTATAATGATATACATTATGGGAGAGGTCACTACCCAGACCAATTTCAAGGTCTCATTAGTGGGAGTTAGACCCAGAAGTGATACCAAGGTTGAGATAATGCAGTAGTTGTATATGGAAGTGCAATATCCTGAAAGAGCAAAGTTACGGTGGTGTGCTGCAGGAATTTGTTTTGGAGGCCATTCTTGTTCAACTTGTATATTAATGATATTGGGACAGGTTTAACTGTAGATAAACAACTCTTTATAGATGATACATAATTGGAGAGAAAAGCGGATGTTGTGGCATTACAGAGGAATTGAGTAGATTGTATGAGTGGGCAGGCAAGTGGAACTATCAGTTCATTATTACACTGTATAAGGTTGTGAAATTTCATAGACAACAATGGGATGCCAAGTATACACTTGGTGGGAAAACTTTGAAGGAGGTAGAGGAGATGAGAGATCTGGAAGTGGTGGACAAGGATCCGAGGCAGTGATGCAGAGGACCTTGTTATGCAGAAATAAAGAGGTTATCGTTCCATTATCCCTGTACACCCCTTGAGGGTATATGTCAGGAATTTGGTTCCATTATATAAAGGCTTTCAGGCTTCATGCATTACTGTTCACAGATTTGGTCAAGTAGCTTTCATACTGATGAAGACATGTTAGAAAGGATCGAAGGAAGATTCACAAAGGTGGTAACATGGCTTTGGAATGCGGGGTACGATGACAGATTATGGACTGCAATTTGCAAAGCCTTATGAATAGGAGAAGGAGAGGAGATATGATTGAGACATATAAGTTGGTCAGGAATTGTTACCAGGGTAACCCCAACTATGAAATTCAGAGGTGGTGGTGTGATGATGTGGTTCTGTTTTTCCTGCTTTGGCCTTAGACCTCTGCGGTGCCAAAACACTGAACTCCAAAAAGCACCTCACTATTCTGGACACTGCAATGCTTTCTACTTTATAGCATTTTTATGGAACTGACCATTGTCACTTTCAGACAATGCACCATGTCATATGGCTGCTGCTGCTGCTGTAACAGTGTGGTTTGTGGACATTAACATCACCACACTTCACTGGCTTTAACAGTCAAGTTAGGGACCTTTACATGCCTGCAGGAAGAATGGTCCAAAATTCCCATTGATCGCTATCGTATGCTTGTGGAAAGTAGGAGTGCTGCAATCAATAGGTGAAAGGAGATCCAACATCTTATCAAGGTGGTACCATTGCTGTTTGTTGGCATCCATTGACTTTCCAAGCAGTGTATATGACTTCTGCATTACTTCAATCTATAAGACCTCAATAAAGGTCAAAACCAGTCTAGGCATTGGCCTTACCATAATGCTTAGCATTATACATACCCAAAAGGATGTGTACTTTGCGATACTAAGACAATTAATGTGAAGTTCTTAGCCTGTATATACAAGTGGCTTATTTGTGAAGATGCTTCATGTGCAAACTTTGTTTGCTTTCACTTAGATAAAGGATAAACCAAGAACATAATTTCTTGGCATCTATAATTTAATTTAAGATGGGGGCTGTAGTTGTCTTCTCTTCAAAGATTAGATTTGCCTGTTCCAGCTTCACTTCCATCTTGCAGGTGGTCTTCCTCTCTCTCTCTCTGTTTCTCTTTGGCCTATATTTTATCTTTTGGTAGCCGATATCTTTCTGTCCTAAATAGATGCTCTAGTTGTTGTGGCAATAATTTGGAGTTTGGTCAAAAACAGGAGATCATGTATGGATGCCTGAAGGTGATGATGTTCATCACTTATGCAGATTATACCATAAACATTGGTGAAGTGAAGGTGAAAGATTTTTTTTTTTGTAAGGTTGAGTTGAATTCTTTAATTTTTTTTTTGGAGGGGGGGGATTTTTTGAGAGGTTTGTATTTTTATTTTAACTGCAGTAACAGTATCTTTATTTAGGTTTCCTCTCATGTTATCATTTTAGAGGTGAACAGAAAATGAGCAGGGAAACATACCATAGGAAAGATACTCCTCTACACAGAGAGGAGTTGCCCGTATAGAGAATATCCAGAATATCCAGTATCTAGTGTTCAGCAGACTAGAGAATAAGATAACTGATTTTTCAACAGTGCATGGGAAAGAATAAGGCAGTATTTATCCCCCTTGCATATGTTATGTGGCCTCCCTCCAGGGGAAACCGGAGGGAGGCCACATAACATAACATAACTGATCAGGTAAAAGCATTATCATTATCCCAAAAGCATTATCATGCTATGAAAAACATCAGATTCATTAGTATACCTTATCAGACAACCAGCCAATAAAACTTCTTTACTGCTGTACTCTCAAAGATTGGGGAGGCTCTGGATCTCCACAGTATGTCTGGCATGCACTTCAAGAGTATCACCTAGCATATCTACTAGTGTATATATTCAATAGCACATGTATTCCTCACACAAACACACTACCCCAAACAAAGTTTTTCTGCATTGAATTCTCAATGTTGTTCAGAATTAAAACTGAAGAGCAACTAAGCCTATGAGGCTGGTACATTATGTCTGTTAAATTGTTCATTTTCTTTGGCTGGTTAGTCTATTTTGCAGGATTAAAAAAGTTTCCAGGAGGAAACCCCTGCTACATTTTCAACTGAAAATCACACAGTCAAACAAAAGGCTCAATGCCTTCATTGTTATATTATTTTATCAATGATGATATTCAGCCTGTATCTTCTGCACTGCTGGGTGAAGGCCTCTACCACTAAAGGAAGTTTTGGGGTCTACAACCAAAAATATCTAAGCCCATGGTGGGATTTGAACAGCCTTCAACCTGGAGAGCAGATATTCTAACCACTTCTCCAACCAGGCTGGCCATTTTATCAACGTAACTATAAAGTTAAAACTCAACTATACCCTGGTGTATCCTATGTCCTGTAGTGTTGAGTTCTCAAGGCTGGTTTGCCTGCTTTGTGGGATGAAAAACCCCAGGATAAACTGGGGAAAAACCCTACTGTCTACGCCCAAGACTGGCTAACTTGGCTATGGCTGAGGAAGATCCTTCAGCTCCTCATGTCACTGACGGGAATCGAACGTAGGACCCACCTTCCCCAGACATATGGTTGTGAAGCGCACAGCCACTAGGCTAACCACGCGGACCTGTATTCCCTAATCAATTCACATGATATTTCATGTGAATTGATTGGGGATTCTTCAAATGTTTGCTGATGATGCAAAGTTAAGTAGAACTATTAGAGGAGCATTGATGTTAATTCTCTACGGGAAGATTTGAATAAACTTTTAGCTTAGTCAAATAAGTAGGGTTGCAATTTTAATATTAATAAATGCAACATGTTATGCTTTGGGATACAGAGATATAAGGCTATGTACTGTATTGGTGGAGCTGTACTTCAGGAAATGGATGAAATTTTGGGATTTTGGAGTGATGGTAGACAGCGGACTGAAGTTCCGAGGGCACATTGCAAGTGTCACAAAGACCACACATCGTACTGCTACTATAATAAAAAGCACATTGACATGTAGGGATAAGGAGGTGGTGGCGCTTCAATAATAAGGCAATGGTCAGTCCACATATGGACTATTGTGCTCAGATTTGGTCATCTGGTTTTCAATGTGGAACCACTAGAGGGTCCCAAGACAAATGACCAAAGTGATATCAGGACTGGAGTGTTGGTTATGAAGAGCATTTGAAAGAATGTGGATCACAGAGGTTGGTGGACAGGAGGAAAAGAGATGTGATAGAGACTTTCAAGTTAGTTAAAAGATTTTATCAGATTAATACAGAAAGAATTATAAAAAGAGTAGATGTTAAGCTAGGAAGAATGAGAAGCTATCCCTGGAAGTTGTATAAAGATGTGGTGAAGTAGAGTATGAGGAGTAGATTTTTGGATGAGTTGTTGCTGAGTGGAATGCATTGCTGGAATGAATTGAATGCAGGTAGTGTAAATAACTTCAAAGCTCATTATAGTAGACATGTGGTTGAGTGTGCCTCCCATGATGAGTCTATTGACTCCATGGAGGTTACCAAAATAATAATAATAATAAGATAAGAGACAAACAGCATATTAAAAATAACCACCTTACCAAATATATAAAATACAGAAGGCCAACCACCCAAAAAATTAGAATCACAAAGGTATGCAGCTATAGGCATAGTAATAATATTTCCAATATGGGCTCCACTGCCTGTTATTGCAACAAGTGTGCTCCTTTCTTGAACAGGTATCCAATGAGCAAAGAGAGCAAACATTGCAGGATATGTTACCCCCTATATAAAAGAAATAAAACACAAATTCTAGAAGCTTTCTTATGAATGTTATATTGACAGTGTTATATTTTCTCAAAACTAAAATGAGAATTTTCATACTAATTAATAAAAATTCTAAACCACAAGAAGTTGCAAAACCTATAGCACACCTACAATACAGTAGTGTGTGTGTGTGTGTGGGCTAGGGTTGGAGAAGGAACCTATTAATAATTTCCTGGAAAACCTACAGGATGTAATTGTTGGCTGAGAACGAATGAGGAGAAGCAGGTTCAGCAGGTTTGCAGTTAGATTATAAAAGAATGCTTAGTAGCATCTGCCCATGTATTGTAAACTAGTGTTTTGGGGGTCTGAATACTTGGCCTCAAATTCTGTATATCTTTTAATTTTACTTGCATCAATGAGCCTGAAACCAAATTTTGCATACATTACCAATAAAATTTAAAATTAAAAATTAAAAAAAAAAAAAATGAATTTCATCAATTTAAAGGTAAACAAGAAATACTTTTTTGTTTACCTTTACTAACAATGTTCTATTTATCATATCTACAATTCTAGCACAACACATAATACTGAATTTGGTTTTATTAACGCTAATCTTATTTCACTTTTCATATTTTAACACTTTCAATACCCACAATTTAGAAACAAAATTCCTTACACAGAACTAACATTCAGTTAGTAAAAATTACCTTTTTTTGACATTTAAAGTCTACGTTTGTGTGTGTGTGCACACGTTCACGCATCACAAGCATAACAGTAGTCTGCAGCTACAATTTTTATTCTTCCAGTCCTCAAGTGTTTTATACAAAGTTTATGTATATATACATCTATATATATAAACTTCATTTCTTTAATGTTTAGGGATTAAATGTTATAAAAATAAATGACAATAATTATTCAAGAATATTTATTACAGTGAAACAAATGCACAATTGAACAAGCCTTTCAGCAACAAAATAAAATTTTTTCATATGTTTAGAATTCTAAATAAAATACACAAAAGAAATATCATTTAAAGTAATGTAATTACTGCCATTTAATGTCTAAATATAATCTTCGCAGCAAAAATTATTTATGAAGTCTATATAATTACAGACATTCAATGTAATCTCCTGCCATGTTCTGTAGCTGTTTCCAAATTTGTGGGAGCCACTGGATACCATCAGCAGAGTGTTGCCTGTTGATATTAGTGACGGTACAACCTACTGCTCTTGTGCAAAAACACTTCTTGCACATCACAAAACCATAGACCTCTGAGGGGTTCTTTCATTTTGGAGAATAAGTCTAAGTTGAAAGGACTCATATCTGGTGAATACAAGATGATGTTCCAATACCTCCTATTTCCACCTGTTCAATATCTCTATCACCAATTGTGACACGATATTGTGCATTGTCATGCAACAAACACCGCATAGAACATGTGAAAAAAATGCAGTCACTTTCTCCTTAAAGCCAGATGCAAATAGTGCTCTAGAAATAGTCAACAGTACTGTGTGCATTTAAACAGTTTGCCCTTGGGGCACAGCATGATGAAGAATGACACCTTGAACACTGTTAAGTGAATATCAGCATGACTAACTTTGTTGGGGTTCCTGGAGAAGTGTCTGAAGAAGTCAGACAGGGTGATCCCGAGGTGCCATTAGTTGGATTGTCTCTTCAGTTTAGGCTCATAAGCTCTTGCCCAAGTTTCATCGATGGCCACAATATGATTCAGGAATGCATCCCCTTCATTTTTGTATCATTCCAGACAGAGGCCAAAACCTCACAGCTGTGCAATTTTTGCAGCTCAGTCAAATGATGTTGAACCAAACAAGCTGAAATTTTGCACATACTGAACCTCTCTTTTAGGATGTGCCAACCACATTAGTGGTTTACCCAAGTTTCCTGGGCCAACTGGCATACAGTCCATCACCAATCAACTGCAAGGAGTCCCCAAACAAGTCCAACATGTTCACCTGAATGGCAGGTCATCCTGTATGGCATTATCATCCGAGTGATCTTGCCCTGCATGAAATGCACTGACCCATCTTGCAATAGTCCAGTACACGTAGGGCACTGTCACCATAGGCTTCCCTAAGCCCACAATAACAGTTGCTCATAGTTTTAACTCATGCAACCTGGACCTTGATCCAGAATCACTGTTCTAATCTTGTAAACATAGCTTAGAGCGTTGCACACTGAGATGTTGATTGTAACAACTTCTCCACAAATGACTTGTTAGAATGGGCTGTGTCACCTTCTGCACATATACAGTACATACAACTAGCACCTCTATCTGTCAAGAGTAACATTTGAGTTACCAATTGCATCTCTTAACAATGTTGCCATTGCTTTATTTACAAACTTTTGTATTTTATCAGTACATTCTGTGTGCACCAATTCAACACTGATTATGAGAGAAAGAAATGGAGATCATGTCATCGTTCCAAACATAATTGCTAAAAGGTCAGAGATTTAGTCTTGCCCTCAATTATGGACTGGTACAATGATGGGAAGCTATTTAATGTTTATTTGCAAGGATATAATAGTGAAATTTACAATCGTGTGAAATAGTGAAATTTAAAATTATTTTAAAGAGTCATGCAGGAGTTTAAAAATGTTAATTTTTTCATTTTATTTTTTTTTTCAGGTATTCTAAGTAACATTTGAGAAATTAATCATGGAAAAGTTCACAAAACAACAACAAACCAAATTTGCGCAATTTTATTTTGAAAATTAGCATTCGATTATTCTAAAGTAAAAAGCAAATAACTTCACAATGATCTGCAATTAACGGTCATCACATTCTCCAGATTTCCTATGGGGTAACCTGAAGGAAAACATGCAAGTGAGCAAGCTGCAGACAATTCAACAGCTGAAGAAGAACATCCATGCAGAAATTAGAACAATGTAGCCAGAAATATTAACAGCTGTCATAGAACATACTGTAGAAATCACCTATCTTTGTGAAACTGAAAATGGAAGGCATTTATATGATGTGGTTCTTTGTAACTAAAAATCTCCAGGTTCTCTATTTCATTATAACAAAAAAAAAAAAAAACAGAAGAAAAAAGAATTAATAAATTAAAAAAGTTATTAAATGTTTAAACTCCTTCATGACTTATAGGCCACCCTGTATAACTCATTCAGCATCTCAACTGCAAAGGATGATCAGAAAGCACTTGAGCACTCCAATATCATTTTTGGATATTCTGTAAATACAATGGTGTCCAAAACATAAGGATGAACACTATTTCTGAAGATTAAAACCACAAATTCAGACAAATCAGCTTGTGAATCAGTATAATTGAAGACTGAGTAAAAAGCAGGTACACATTCAAATTGCACACAAAAAGGTCACATGGTAACATTCAACGGGATAAAAGGCAAAAGCTTGTGCTAAGCAAATTGTGTTTGAAGAAAACTTTTTTTTTGAAGGAATAAAATTGCAAACTTGGACGTCTTGTAATGTCTCAAAGACATCACATGGATGATTTCACATGGGGAAGAATTATTGAAATGCTTAAAGAAGATCACAGAATTACTGATATTGCCAGAGAGTTTGGAATCTCATAAGGCATTCTATCCAGGCTCTTGTCAGAGTTTCAAACCGATGGAATTTGTTCCAGACATTTGCTAAGAGGTTGCCCTCACTCTACCATGGAAAATGAAGATAGATATTTGGTTACAACAGCAAAACATAATTGACGCACCACAGCAGGTCAGCTTGCAAGTTGGCTCCATTTAAATACAATTTGCAGATAACTTGATAAACGAGGGCAAGTCTGTGATAAGTAGGCCTATATGACCAAAGGCCTGCTGTTTATGTCCCATTATTATTATATGGGTATCTCCATGGAGTCAGAAGACTCATTGTGGGAGACCCAAACTATCAAAACAATATCTATCATACCTATACGCTAATCACTCAGCCAGCCAGGCTTGCCGAGTGGTTAGCATATCAGCTCTCCAGCCAAAAGGCTGTGGGTTCGAATCCCACTGTGGATGTTTGTGATTGTCTTTGGAAATACTAGTGGTGGAGGTGGTTGGCTTTAGATGGGTGGAGTTGTAGTTGTAGAGCAGGTGGCCTCCCTCGATGAGTCTTTGGACTACCTGGAGGTGTCAAATAATAATAATAATAAAAAAATAATAATTCTTGAATTCGTTAACAGACAAAGCACTCACAACTGAGTCAGGCAATGCATTCCATTCATTCACCATTCTCTAAGCAAAAAATCTAGTTCTCACACCCTTGTTAATCACGCTCTTCCTTAATTTCCAGGGATGACCTCTAGTTCTTCCATCACTATCACATAGCTGAATATTTCCCCTGCATCAATCTTATAAAATCTTTTAGTAATTTAAATGTTTATATCATATCCCCTCTTCTCCACCTATCAACCAACCTCTGTAATCCACAAACTCTTAATCTATCAATGTATGGAGCATTTTTTACACCACTCACCAACTAGTCACTCTGCTCTGAACCCTCTCCACCACTTCCTCATCTCCAAGGAATCCAGACGACGAGACTTGAGCACAGTAATCCAGATGTGGAAGATGCCTTATAAAGAGGAATAATAACCTCTATCTCTGGATGTTAGTGTGTTCTTCAATAACCAAGTAATCCTATATGCTATCTTAGACATCTTAGCAATGTGCCCTCTAAATTTTTCAACTCCCTATCCACCAACACACCCAAGTCCCTAGCCTCATTAACTAAGCTCATCGCAGAGTATGTTTTCAGTGGTATTGTATTCAAAGAAACTGAACAAGACACCAATGAGCTAATGTACTCTTTAAAGATGAGAGTTGTTTTAGTCTTTGATCCAATTCTAGACTACACCTGATCTGGCATGAAAATAGTACTGATTACCATCATGAGAATGTTCTTGAAAGGGATAGATACGGCAATGCTGGGGTCATGATGGGGGA